>NW_027309972.1:255879-384993 GCF_047496795.1 Chiloscyllium punctatum
CGTCCCCACTCCCTCCCTCACACACCGTCCCCACTCCCTCCCTCACACACCGTCCCCACTCCCTCACACACCGTCCCCACTCCCTCCCTCACACACCGTCCCCACTCCCTCCCTCACACACCGTCCACACTCCCTCCCTCACACACCGTCCCCACTCCCTCCCTCACACACTCTCCCCACTCCCTCCCTCACACACCGTCCCCACTCCCTCCCTCACACACCGTCCCCACTCCCTCCCTCACACACCGTCCCCACTCCCTCCCTCACACACCGTCCCCACTCCCTCCCTCACACACCGTCCCCAACCTCACACACCGTCCCCACTCCCCCCCTCACACACCGTCCCCACTCCCTCACACACCGTCCCCACTCCGTCCCTCACACACCGTCCCCACTCCCTCCCTCACACACTGTCCACACTCCCTCCCTCACACACCGTCCCCACTCCCTCACACACCGTCCCCACTCCCTCCCTCACACACCGTCCCCACTCCCTCCCTCACACACCGTCCCCACTCCCTCCCTCACACACCGTCCCCACTCCCTCCCTCACACACTGTCCACACTCCCTCCCTCACACACCGTCCCCACTCCCTCACACACCGTCCCCACTCCCTCCCTCACACACCGTCCCCACTCCCTCCCTCACACACCGTCCCCACTCCCTCCCTCACACACCGTCCCCACTCCCTCCCTCACACACCGTCCCCACTCCCTCCCTCACACACCGTCCCCACTCCCCCCCTCACACACCGTCCCCACTCCCTCCCTCACACACCGTCCCCACTCCCTCCCTCACACACCGTCCCCACTCCCCCCCTCACACACCGTCCCCACTCCCTCCCTCACACACCGTCCCCACTCCCTCCCTCACACACCGTCCCCACTCCCTCCCTCACACACCGTCCCCCCTCCCTCACACACCGTCCCCACTCCCTCCCGCACACACCGTCCCCACTCCCTCACACACCGTCCCCACTCCCTCCCTCACACACCGTCCCCACTCCCTCCCTCACACACCGTCCCCACTCCCTCCCTCACACACCGTCCCCACTCCCTCCCTCACACACCGTCCCCCCTCCCTCCCTCACACACCGTCCCCACTCCCTCCCTCACACACCGTCCCCCCTCCCTCCCTCACACACCGTCCCCACTCCCTCCCTCACACACCGTCCCCACTCCCTCCCTCACACACCGTCCCCACTCCCTCCCTCACACACCGTCCCCCCTCCCTCCCTCACACACTCTCCCCACTCCCTCCCTCACACACCGTCCCCACTCCCTCTCTCACACACCGTCCCCACTCCCTCACACACCGTCCCCACTCCCTCACACACCGTCCCCACTCCCTCCCTCACACACCGTCCCCACTCCCTCACACACCGTCCCCACTCCCTCCCTCACACACCGTCCCCACTCCCTCCCTCACACACCGTCCCCACTCCCTCCCTCACACACCGTCCCCACTCCCTCACACACCGTCCCCACTCCCTCCCTCACACACCGTCCCCACTCCCTCCCTCACACACCGTCCCCACTCCCTCTCTCACACACCGTCCCCACTCCCTCACACACCGTCCCCACTCCCTCCCTCACACACCGTCCCCACT
This sequence comes from Chiloscyllium punctatum, assembly GCF_047496795.1. Taxonomy (NCBI): domain Eukaryota; kingdom Metazoa; phylum Chordata; class Chondrichthyes; order Orectolobiformes; family Hemiscylliidae; genus Chiloscyllium; species Chiloscyllium punctatum. Next base: position 257,490 of record NW_027309972.1, read on the forward strand.
CCCTCACACACCGTCCCCACTCCCTCCCTCACACACCGTCCCCACTCCCTCACACACCGTCCCCACTCCCTCACACACCGTCCCCACTCCCTCCCTCACACACTGTCCCCACTCCCTCCCTCACACACCGTCCCCACTCCCTCCCTCACACACCGTCCCCACTCCCTCCCTCACACACCGTCCCCACTCCCTCCCTCACACACCGTCCCCACTCCCTCCCTCACACACCGTCCCCACTCCCTCCCTCACACACCGTCCCCACTCCCTCCCTCACACACCGTCCCCACTCCCTCCCTCACCCACCGTCCCCACTCCCTCCCTCACACACCGTCCCCACTCCCTCCCTCACACACCGTCCCCACTCCCTCCCTCACACACCGTCCCCACTCCCTCCCTCACACCGTCCCCACTCCCTCACACACTCTCCCCACTCCCTCCCTCACACACCGTCCCCACTCCCTCCCTCACACACCGTCCCCACTCCCTCCCTCACACACCGTCCCCACTCCCTCCCTCACACACCGTCCCCACTCCCTCCCTCACACCGTCCCCACTCCCTCCCTCACACACTGTCCCCACTCCCTCCCTCACACACCGTCCCCACTCCCTCCCTCACACACCGTCCCCACTCCCCCCCCTCACACACCGTCCCCACTCCCTCCCTCACACACTGTCCCCCCTCCCTCCCTCACACACCGTCCCCACTCCCCCCCCTCACACACCGTCCCCACTCCCTCCCTCACACACTGTCCCCCCTCCCTCCCTCACACACTGTCCCCCCTCCCTCCCTCACACACCGTCCCCACTCCCTCACACACCGTCCCCACTCCCTCACACACCGTCCCACACCCTCACACACCGTCCCCACTCCCTCCCTCACACACTGTCCCCACTCCCTCACACACCGTCCCCACACCCTCCCTCACACACCGTCCCCACTCCCCCCCTCACACACCGTCCCCACTCCCTCACACACCGTCCCCACACCCTCCCTCACACACCGTCCCCACTCCCTCCCTCACACACCGTCCCCACTCCCTCACACACCGTCCCCACTCCCTCACACACCGTCCCCACACCCTCCCTCACACACTGTCCCCACTCCCTCCCTCACACACCGTCCCCACTCCCTCACACACCGTCCCCACTCCCTCCCTCACACACCGTCCCCACTCCCTCCCTCACACACCGTCCCCCCTCCCTCACACACCGTCCCCACTCCCTCCCTCACACACCGTCCCCACTCCCTCCCTCACACACCGTCCCCACTCCCTCCCTCACACACCGTCCCCACTCCCTCCCTCACACACCGTCCCCACTCCCCTCCCTCACACACCGTCCCCACTCCCTCCCTCACACACCGTCCCCACTCCCCTCACACACCGTCCCCACTCCCTCCCTCACACACCGTCCCCACTCCCTCACACACCGTCCCCACTCCCTCCCTCACACACCGTCCCCACTCCCTCCGTCACACACCGTCCCCACTCCCTCCCTCACACACCGTCCCCACTCCCTCCCTCACACACCGTCCCCACTCCCTCCCTCACACACCGTCCCCACTCCCTCCCTCACACACCGTCCCCACTCCCTCCCTCACACACCGTCCCCACTCCCTCCCTCACACACCGTCCCCACTCCCTCCCTCACACACCGTCCCCACTCCCTCACACACCGTCCCCACTCCCTCCCTCACACACCGTCCACACTCCCTCCCTCACACACCGTCCCCACTCCCTCCCTCACACACCGTCCCCACTCCCTCCCTCACACACCGTCCCCACTCCCTCCCTCACACACTCTCCCCACTCCCTACCTCACACACTGTCCCCCCTCCCTCCCTCACACACCGTCCCCACTCCCTCCCTCACACACCGTCCCCACTCCCTCCCTCACACACCGTCCCCACTCCCTCCCTCACACACCGTCCCCACTCCCTCCCTCACACACCGTCCCCACTCCCTCCGTCACACACCGTCCCCACTCCCTCCCTCACACACCGTCCCCACTCCCTCCGTCACACACCGTCCCCACTCCCTCCCTCACACACCGTCCCCACTCCCTCCCTCACACACCGTCCCCACTCCCTCCGTCACACACCGTCCCCACTCCCTCCCTCACACACCGTCCCCACTCCCTCACACACCGTCCCCACTCCCTCCCTCACACACCGTCCCCACTCCCTCCCTCACACACCGTCCCCACTCCCTCCCTCACACACCGTCCCCACTCCCCCCCTCACACACCGTCCCCCCTCCCTCACACACCGTCCCCACTCCCTCCCTCACACACCGTCCCCACTCCCTCCCTCACACACCGTCCCCACTCCCTCCCTCACACACCGTCCCCACTCCCCCCCTCACACACCGTCCCCCCTCCCTCACACACCGTCCCCACTCCCTCCCTCACACACTGTCCACACTCCCTCCCTCACACACCGTCCCCACTCCCTCCCTCACACACCGTCCCCACTCCCTCCCTCACACACCGTCCCCACTCCCTCACACACCGTCCCCACTCCCTCACACACCGTCCCCACTCCCTCACACACCGTCCCCACTCCCTCACACACTGTCCCCCCCTCCCTCACACACCGTCCCCACTCCCTCCGTCACACACCGTCCCCACTCCCTCCCTCACACACCGTCCCCACTCCCTCCCTCACACACCGTCCCCACTCCCTCCCTCACACACCGTCCCCACTCCCTCCCTCACACACTGTCCACACTCCCTCCCTCACACACCGTCCCCACTCCCTCCCTCACACACCGTCCCCACTCCCTCCCTCACACACCGTCCCCACTCCCTCCCTCACACCGTCCCCACTCCCTCACACACCGTCCCCACTCCCTCCCTCACACACCGTCCCCACTCCCTCCCTCACACCGTCCCCACTCCCTCACACACCGTCCCCACTCCCTCCCTCACACACCGTCCCCACTCCCTCCCTCACACACCGTCCCCACTCCCTCCCTCACACACCGTCCCCACTCCCTCACACACCGTCCCCACTCCCTCCCTCACACCGTCCCCACTCCCTCACACACCGTCCCCACTCCCTCCCTCACACACCGTCCCCCCTCCCTCCCTCACACCGTCCACACTCCCTCCCTCACACACTGTCCCCCCTCCCTCCCTCACACACCGTCCCCACTCCCTCCCTCACACACTGTCCCCCCTCCCTCCCTCACACACCGTCCCCCCTCCCTCCCTCACACACCGTCCCCCCTCCCTCCCTCACACACCGTCCCCACTCCCCCCCTCACACACCGTCCCCACTCCCTCCCTCACACACCGTCCCCACTCCCTCCCTCACACACCGTCCCCACTCCCTCCCTCACACACCGTCCCCACTCCCCCCCTCACACACCGTCCCCACTCCCTCCCTCACACACCGTCCCCACTCCCTCCCTCACACACCGTCCCCACTCCCTCACACACCGTCCCCCCTCCCTCACACACACCGTCCCCACTCCCTCCCTCACACACCGTCCCCACTCCCTCCCTCACACACCGTCCCCACTCCCTCCCTCACACACCGTCCCCACTCCCTCCCTCACACCGTCCCCACTCCCTCACACACCGTCCCCACTCCCTCCCTCACACACCGTCCCCACTCCCTCCCTCACACACCGTCCCCACTCCCTCACACACCGTCCCCACTCCCTCACACACCGTCCCCCCTCCCTCACACACCGTCCCCACTCCCTCCCTCACACACCGTCCCCACTCCCTCACACACCGTCCCCACTCCCTCCCTCACACACCGTCCCCACTCCCTCCCTCACACACCGTCCCCACTCCCTCACACACCGTCCCCACTCCCTCCCTCACACACCGTCCCCACTCCCTCCCTCACACACCGTCCCCACTCCCTCACACACCGTCCCCACTCCCTCCCTCACACACCGTCCCCACTCCCCTCCCTCACCCACCGTCCCCACTCCCTCCCTCACACACCGTCCCCACTCCCCCCCTCACACACCGTCCCCACTCCCTCCCTCACACACCGTCCCCACTCCCTCCCTCACACACCGTCCCCACTCCCCTCCCTCACACACCGTCCCCACTCCCTACCTCACACACCGTCCCCACTCCCTCCCTCACACACCGTCCCCACTCCCCCCCTCACACACCGTCCCCACTCCCTCACACACCGTCCCCACTCCCTCCCTCACACACCGTCCCCACTCCCTCCCTCACACACCGTCCCCACTCCCTCCCTCACACACCGTCCCCACTCCCCTCCCTCACACACCGTCCCCACTCCCTCCCTCACACACCGTCCCCACTCCCTCTCACACACCGTCCCCACTCCCCTCCCTCACACACCGTCCCCACTCCCTCCCTCACACACCGTCCCCACTCCCTCCCTCACACACCGTCCCCACTCCCTCCCTCACACACCGTCCCCACTCCCTCCCTCACACACCGTCCCCACTCCCTCCCTCACACACCGTCCCCACTCCCTACCTCACACACCGTCCCCACTCCCTCCCTCACACACCGTCCCCACTCCCCCCCTCACACACCGTCCCCACTCCCTCACACACACCGTCCCCACTCCCTCCCTCACACACCGTCCCCACTCCCTCCCTCACACACCGTCCCCACTCCCTCCCTCACACACACCGTCCCCACTCCCTCCCTCACACACCGTCCCCACTCCCTCCCTCACACACCGTCCCCACTCCCTCCCTCACACACCGTCCCCACTCCCTCCCTCACACACCGTCCCCACTCCCTCCCTCACACACCGTCCCCACTCCCTCCCTCACACACCGTCCCCACTCCCTCCCTCACACACCGTCCCCACTCCCTCCCTCACACACCGTCCCACTCCCTCCCTCACACACCGTCCCCACTCCCTCCCTCACACACCGTCCCCACTCCCTCCCTCACACACTCTCCCCACTCCCTCCCTCACACACCGTCCCCACTCCCTCACACACCGTCCCCCACTCCCCCTCACACACCGTCCCCACTCCCTCCCTCACACACCGTCCCCACTCCCTCCCTCACACACCGTCCCCACTCCCTCCCTCACACACCGTCCCCACTCCCTCCCTCACACACCGTCCCCACTCCCCCCCTCACACACCGTCCCCACTCCCTCCCTCACACACCGTCCCCACTCCCTCCCTCACACACCGTCCCACTCCCTCCCTCACACACCGTCCCCACTCCCTCCCTCACACACCGTCCCCCCTCCCTCCCTCACACACCGTCCCCACTCCCTCCCTCACACACCGTCCCCACTCCCTCCCTCACACACCGTCCCCACTCCCTCCCTCACACACCGTCCCCACTCCCTCCCTCACACACTGTCCCCACTCCCTCCCTCACACACTGTCCCCACTCCCTCCCTCACACACCGTCCCCACTCCCTCACACACCGTCCCCACTCCCTCCCTCACACACTGTCCCCACTCCCTCCCTCACACACTGTCCCCACTCCCTCCCTCACACACTGTCCCCACTCCCTCCCTCACACACTGTCCCCACTCCCTCCCTCACACACCGTCCCCACTCCCTCACACACCGTCCCCACTCCCTCCCTCACACACCGTCCCCACTCCCCCCTCACACCGTCCCCACTCCCTCACACACCGTCCCCACTCCCTCCCTCACACACCGTCCCCACTCCCTCCCTCACACACCGTCCCCACTCCCTCCCTCACACACCGTCCCCACTCCCTCCCTCACACACTGTCCCCACTCCCTCACACACCGTCCCCACTCCCTCCCTCACACACCGTCCCCACTCCCTCCCTCACACACCGTCCCCACTCCCTCCCTCACACACCGTCCCCACTCCCTCCCTCACACCGTCCCACTCCCTCCCTCACACACCGTCCCCACTCCCTCCCTCACACACCGTCCCCACTCCCTCCCTCACACACCGTCCCCACTCCCTCACACACCGTCCCCACTCCCTCCCTCACACACCGTCCCCACTCCCTCCCTCACACACCGTCCCCACTCCCTCCCTCACACACTGTCCCCACTCCCTCCCTCACACACTGTCCCCACTCCCTCCCTCACACACTGTCCCCACTCCCTCCCTCACACACCGTCCCCACTCCCTCACACACCGTCCCCACTCCCTCCCTCACACACCGTCCCCACTCCCTCCCTCACACACCGTCCCACTCCCTCACACACCGTCCCCCCTCCCTCCCTCACACACCGTCCCCACTCCCTCACACACCGTCCCCACTCCCTCCCTCACACACCGTCCCCACTCCCTCACACACCGTCCCCACTCCCTCCCTCACACACCGTCCCCACTCCCTCCCTCACACACCGTCCCCACTCCCTCCCTCACACACCGTCCCCACTCCCCTCACACACCGTCCCCACTCCCTCCCTCACACACCGTCCCCACTCCCTCCCTCACACACCGTCCCCACTCCCCCCTCACACACCGTCCCCACTCCCTCCCTCACACACCGTCCCCACTCCCTCCCTCACACACCGTCCCCACTCCCTCCCTCACACACCGTCCCCACTCCCTCCCTCACACACCGTCCCCACTCCCTCCCTCACACACTGTCCCCACTCCCTCCCTCACACACCGTCCCCACTCCCTCCCTCACACACGTCCCCACTCCCTCCCTCACACACCGTCCCCACTCCCTCCCTCACACACCGTCCCCACTCCCTCCCTCACACACCGTCCCACTCCCTCACACACCGTCCCCACTCCCTCCCTCACACACCGTCCCCACTCCCTCCCTCACACACCGTCCCCACTCCCTCCCTCACACACCGTCCCCACTCCCTCCCTCACACACCGTCCCCACTCCCTCACACACCGTCCCCCCTCCCTCACACACTGTCCCCAATCCCTCCCTCACACAACGTCCCCACTCCCCCCCTCACACACCGTCCCCACTCCCTCACACACCGTCCCCACTCCCTCCCTCACACACCGTCCCCACTCCCTCCCTCACACACCGTCCCCACTCCCTCCCTCACACACCGTCCCCACTCCCTCACACACTGTCCCCAATCCCTCCCTCACACAACGTCCCCACTCCCCCCCTCACACACCGTCCCCCCTCCCTCACACACTGTCCCCAATCCCTCCCTCACACAACGTCCCCACTCCCCCCCTCACACACCGTCCCCACTCCCTCACACACCGTCCCCACTCCCTCCCTCACACACCGTCCCCACTCCCTCCCTCACACACCGTCCCCACTCCCTCACACACCGTCCCCACTCCCTCCCTCACACACCGTCCCCACTCCCTCCCTCACACACCGTCCCCACTCCCCCCCTCACACACCGTCCCCCCCTCCCTCACACACCGTCCCCACTCCCTCCCTCACACACCGTCCCCACTCCCCCCCTCACACACCGTCCCCCCTCCCTCACACACCGTCCCCACTCCCTCCCTCACACACCGTCCCCACTCCCTCACACACCGTCCCCACTCCCTCCCTCACACACCGTCCCCACTCCCTCCCTCACACACCGTCCCCACTCCCTCCCTCACACACCGTCCCCCCTCCCTCCCTCACACACCGTCCCCACTCCCTCACACACCGTCCCCACTCCCTCCCTCACACACCGTCCCCACTCCCTCACACACCGTCCCCACTCCCTCCCTCACACACCGTCCCCACTCCCTCACACACCGTCCCCACTCCCTCCCTCACACACCGTCCCCACTCCCTCCCTCACACACCGTCCCCCCTCCCTCACACACCGTCCCCACTCCCTCCCTCACACACCGTCCCCACTCCCTCCCTCACACACCGTCCCCACTCCCTCACACACCGTCCCCACTCCCTCCCTCACACACCGTCCCCACTCCCTCACACACCGTCCCCACTCCCTCCCTCACACACCGTCCCCACTCCCTCCCTCACACACCGTCCCCACTCCCTCCCTCACACACCGTCCCCACTCCCTCACACACCGTCCCCACTCCCCCCCTCACACACCGTCCCCACTCCCTCCCTCACACACCGTCCCCCCTCCCTCCCTCACACACCGTCCCCACTCCCTCCCTCACACACTGTCCCCACTCCCTCCCTCACACACCGTCCCCACTCCCTCCCTCACACACCGTCCCCACTCCCTCCCTCACACACCGTCCCCCCTCCCTCACACACCGTCCCCACTCCCTCCCTCACACACCGTCCCCACTCCCTCCCTCACACACCGTCCCCATTCCCTCACACACCGTCCCCACTCCCTCACACACCGTCCCCACTCCCTCACACACTGTCCCCACTCCCTCCCTCACACACCGTCCCCACTCCCTCCCTCACACACCGTCCCCACTCCCTACCTCACACACCGTCCCCACTCCCTCCCTCACACACTCTCCCCACTCCCTCCCTCACACACCGTCCCCACTCCCTCCCTCACACACCGTCCCCACTCCCTCCCTCACACACTCTCCCCACTCCCTCCCTCACACACCGTCCCCACTCCCTCCCTCACACACCGTCCCCACTCCCTCCCTCACACACTCTCCCCACTCCCTCCCTCACACACCGTCCCCACTCCCTCCCTCACACACCGTCCCCACTCCCTCCCTCACACACCGTCCCCACTCCCTCCCTCACACACTCTCCCCACTCCCTCCCTCACACACCGTCCCCACTCCCTCCCTCACACACCGTCCCCACTCCCTCCCTCACACACCGTCCCCCCTCCCTCACACACCGTCCCCACTCCCTCCCTCACACACCGTCCCCACTCCCTCCCTCACACACCGTCCCCACTCCCTCCCTCACACACCGTCCCCACTCCCTCCCTCACACACCGTCCCCACTCCCTCCCTCACACACCGTCCCCACTCCCTCCCTCACACACCGTCCCCACTCCCTCCCTCACACACCGTCCCCACTCCCTCCCTCACACACCGTCCCCACTCCCTCCCTCACACACCGTCCCCACTCCCTCACACACTCTCCCCACTCCCTCCCTCACACACCGTCCCCACTCCCTCCCTCACACACCGTCCCCACTCCCTCACACACCGTCCCCACTCCCTCCCTCACACACCGTCCCCACTCCCTCCCTCACACACCGTCCCCACACCCTCCCTCACACACCGTCCCCACTCCCTCCCTCACACACTGTCCCCACTCCCTCCCTCACACACCGTCCCCACTCCCTCCCTCACACACCGTCCCCACTCCCTCCCTCACACACCGTCCCCCCTCCCTCACACACCGTCCCCACTCCCTCCCTCACACACCGTCCCCCCTCCCTCACACACCGTCCCCACTCCCTCCCTCACACACCGTCCCCACTCCCTCCCTCACACACCGTCCCCACTCCCTCCCTCACACACCGTCCCCACTCCCTCCCTCACACACCGTCCCCACTCCCTCCCTCACACACCGTCCCCACTCCCTCACACACCGTCCCCACTCCCTCCCTCACACACTGTCCCCACTCCCTCCCTCACACACCGTCCCCACTCCCTCCCTCACACACCGTCCCCACTCCCTCCCTCACACACCGTCCCCACTCCCTCCCTCACACACCGTCCCCACTCCCTCCCTCACACACTCTCCCCACTCCCTCCCTCACACACCGTCCCCACTCCCTCCCTCACACACCGTCCCCACTCCCCCCCTCACACACCGTCCCCACTCCCTCCCTCACACACCGTCCCCACTCCCTCACACACCGTCCCCACTCCCTCCCTCACACACCGTCCCCACTCCCTCACACACCGTCCCCACTCCCTCCCTCACACACCGTCCCCACTCCCTCCCTCACACACCGTCCCCACTCCCTCCCTCACACACCGTCCCCACTCCCTCCCTCACACACCGTCCCCACTCCCTCCCTCACACACCGTCCCCACTCCCTCACACACCGTCCCCCCTCCCTCCCTCACACACCGTCCCCACTCCCTCCCTCACACACCGTCCCCACTCCCTCCCTCACACACCGTCCCCACTCCCTCCCTCACACACCGTCCCCACTCCCTCCCTCACACACCGTCCCCACTCCCTCACACACCGTCCCCACTCCCTCCCTCACACACCGTCCCCACTCCCTCACACACCGTCCCCACTCCCTCCCTCACACACCGTCCCCACTCCCTCCCTCACACACCGTCCCCACTCCCTCACACACCGTCCCCACTCCCTCACACACCGTCCCCACTCCCTCCCTCACACACCGTCCCCCCTCCCTCACACACCGTCCCCACTCCCTCCCTCACACACCGTCCCCACTCCCTCCCTCACACACCGTCCCCACTCCCTCCCTCACACACCGTCCCCACTCCCTCACACACCGTCCCCACTCCCCCCCTCACACACCGTCCCCACTCCCTCCCTCACACACCGTCCCCACTCCCTCCCTCACACACCGTCCCCACTCCCTCCCTCACACACCGTCCCCACTCCCTCACACACCGTCCCCACTCCCTCACACACCGTCCCCACTCCCTCCCTCACACACCGTCCCCCCTCCCTCACACACCGTCCCCACTCCCTCCCTCACACACCGTCCCCACTCCCTCCCTCACACACCGTCCCCACTCCCTCCCTCACACACCGTCCCCACTCCCTCCCTCACACACCGTCCCCACTCCCTCACACACCGTCCCCACTCCCCCCCTCACACACTGTCCCCACTCCCTCCCTCACACACCGTCCCCACTCCCTCACACACCGTCCCCACTCCCTCACACACCGTCCCCACTCCCTCCCTCACACACCGTCCCCACTCCCTCCCTCACACACCGTCCCCACTCCCTCCCTCACACACCGTCCCCACTCCCTCCCTCACACACTCTCCCCACTCCCTCCCTCACACACTGTCCCCACTCCCCCCCTCACACACCGTCCCCACTCCCTCCCTCACACACTCTCCCCACTCCCTCCCTCACACACTGTCCCCACACCCTCCCTCACGCACCGTCCCCACTCCCTCCCTCACACACCGTCCCCACTCCCTCCCTCACACACCGTCCCCACTCCCTCCCTCACACACTCTCCCCACTCCCCCCCTCACACACCGTCCCCCCTCCCTCACACACCGTCCCCACTCCCTCCCTCACACACCGTCCCCCCTCCCTCACACACTGTCCCCACTCCCCCCCTCACACACCGTCCCCACTCCCTCCCTCACACACCGTCCCCACTCCCTCACACACCGTCCCCACTCCCTCCCTCACACACCGTCCCCCCTCCCTCCCTCACACACCGTCCCCACTCCCTCACACACCGTCCCCACTCCCTCCCTCACACACCGTCCCCCCTCCCTCACACACCGTCCCCACTCCCTCCCTCACACACCGTCCCCACTCCCTCCCTCACACACTGTCCCCACTCCCTCCCTCACACACCGTCCCCACTCCCTCACACACCGTCCCCACTCCCTCCCTCACACACCGTCCCCACTCCCTCCCTCACACACCGTCCCCACTCCCTCCCTCACACACCGTCCCCACTCCCTCCCTCACACACCGTCCCCACTCCCTCCCTCACACACCGTCCCCACTCCCTCCCTCACACACCGTCCCCACTCCCTCCCTCACACACCGTCCCCACTCCCTCACACACTGTCCCCACTCCCTCCCTCACACACCGTCCCCACTCCCTCCCTCACACACCGTCCCCACTCCCTCCCTCACACACCGTCCCCACTCCCTCCCTCACACACCGTCCCCACTCCCTCCCTCACACACCGTCCCCACTCCCTCCCTCACACACCGTCACTGCTCGCGGTTATGGAGGGAGGGAGAGTCGAGCGTGGGGTGCTGGAGGAACACAGACCGTCCGGCCGCTCTGAGGACCAGTCGTGTGGAAGGTTTGGGCCAAAGTCCTTCCTGAGGAACAAGGCCTCTCTGATTTGGGGGGGGTGGGGAGAGAAATGGGAGGGGGTGGGGCTTTGGCCAGGTCACCGAGAGAGAGATAGTGACTGTGCTGTGGGAGAGGGGTTGTGGACTGGGGATGGGGGTAGTGACCGTGCTGTGGTGAGGGAGGGGTCAGTGTCCCCGCCGTGGGAACGGGTGTCTGTGACTGTGCTGTGGGGAGGGGGATTGTGGGCTGGGGAAGGGGGGAAGTGACCGTGCTGTGGGGGGTGGGGGGGGTCAGTGTCCGCACCCTGGGGAGGCGGGTCAGTGTCCGCTCCCTGGGGACAGGGGGGTCAGTGTCCGCGCCCTGGGGACTGGGGGGTCAGTGTCCCCGCCCTGGGGACGGGGGGTCAGTGTCCCCGCCCTGGGGACGGGGATCAGTGTCCCCGCCCTGGGGACGGGGGGTCACTGTCCGTGCCCTGGGGACGGGGGTGGTCAGTGTCCCCGCCCTGGGGACGGGGGGTCACTGTCCGTGCCCTGGGGACGGGGGGTCAGTGTCCCCGCCCTGGGGACGGGGGGTCACTGTCCGTGCCCTGGGGACGGGGGGTCAGTGTCCCCGCCCTGGGAACGGGGGGTCAGTGTCCCCGCCCTGGGGACGGGGGGTCACTGTCCGTGCCCTGGGGACGGGGGGTCAGTGTCCGTGCCCTGGGGACGGGGGGTCAGTGTCCCCGCCCTGGGGACGGGGGGGTCAGTGTCCCCGCCCTGGGGACGGGGGGTCAGTGTCCGTGCCCTGGGGACGGGGGGTCAGTGTCCCCGCCCTGGGGACGGGGGGGTCAGTGTCCCCGCCCTGGGGACGGGGGGTCACTGTCCGTGCCCTGGGGACGGGGGGTCAGTGTCCCCGCCCTGGGAACGGGGGGGTCAGAGTCCCCGCCCTGGGGACGGGGGGGTCAGTGTCCCCGCCCTGGGGACGGGGGTCAGTGTCCCCGCCCTGGGGACGGGGGGGTCAGTGTCCCCGCCCTGGGGACGGGGGGGTCAGTGTCCGTGCCCTGGGGACGGGGGGTCAGTGTCCCCGCCCTGGGGACGGGGGGGTCAGTGTCCCCGCCCTGGGGACGGGGGGGTCAGTGTCCGTGCCCTGGGGACGGGGGGTCAGTGTCCCCGCCCTGGGGACGGGGGGGTCAGTGTCCCCGCCCTGGGGACGGGGGGGTCAGTGTCCGTGCCCTGGGGACGGGGGGGTCAGTGTCCGTGCCCTGGGGACGGGGGGTCAGAGTCCCCGCCCTGGGGACGGGGGGTCAGTGTCCGTGCCCTGGGGACGGGGGGTCAGTGTCCCCGCCCTGGGGACGGGGGGTCAGTGTCCCCGCCCTGGGGACGGGGGGTCAGTGTCCGCGCCCTGGGGACGGGGGGGTCAGTGTCCCCGCCCTGGGGACGGGGGGGTCAGTGTCCGTGCCCTGGGGACGGGGGGGTCAGTGTCCGCGCCGTGGGGACGGGGGCGTCAGTGTCCCCGCCCTGGGGACGGGGGGGTCAGTGTCCGTGCCCTGGGGACGGGGGGTCAGTGTCCCCGCCCTGGGGACGGGGGGGTCAGTGTCCCCGCCCTGGGGACAGGGGGGGGTCAGTGTCCCCGCCCTGGGGACGGGGGGCAGTGTCTGCCCCACACCGGGCCAGTCTCCATGTCTGATGGAGCGTTACGACTCTCTCTGCTTTGGTTGTGTTTTAGGTGAGACAGACTGAGGAGAACAGAATCGTATTGAGAGCCAGCGATAGGCACCAGCTTCACTCGCCTGAGCTGAGAGCAGTGACAGGTGACTAGAGCCAGCCTGGAGATGAGACCATAGGGTGGGACTGTTCCTGCACACAGCCCTGTGCCTGAGAGCACAGACAGACACGCTCCACACCCACCCACCCTTCCAACCAAGTGGACAGTACCCACCCCAAACAGTTCACCCAGTCACCTTCCTCCTCTCTTCCCCCATCTCCCTCCCTCCCTCCCTCTGGGTCCCTCCCCCATCTCCCTCCCTCCCTCCCTCTGGGTCTCTCCCCCATCTCCCTCAATCCCTGTCCCTCCCTCTGGGTCTCTCCCCCATCTCCCTCAATCCCTGTCCCTCCCTCCCTCTGGGTCTCCCTCCCCCATCTCCCTCAATCCCTGTCCCTCCCTCCCTCTGGGTCTCTCCCCCATCTCCCTCCATCCCTGTCCCTCCCTCCCTCTGGGTCTCTCCCCCATCTCCCTCAATCCCTGTCCCTCCCTCCCTCTGGGTCTCCCTCCCCCATCTCCCTCAATCCCTGTCCCTCCCTCCCTCTGGGTCTCTCCCCCATCCCCCTCAATCCCTGTCCCCCCCTCCCCCTGGGTCCCTCCCCCATCTCCCTCAATCCCTGTCCCCCCCTCCCTCTGGGTCCCTCCCCCATCTCCCTCAATCCCTGTCCCTCCCTCCCTCTGGGTCTCCCTCCCCCATCTCCCTCAATCCCTGTCCCTCCCTCCCTCTGGGTCTCTCCCCCATCTCCCTCCATCCCTGTCCCTCCCTCCCTCTGGGTCCCTCCCCCATCTCCCTCAATCCCTGACCCTCCCTCCCTCTGGGTCTCTCCCCCATCTCCCTCAATCCCTGTCCCTCCCTCCCTCTGGGTCCCTCCCCCATCTCCCTCGATCTGTGACCCCTCGTCCCTGGAGCTGTCTCTACTCATCCACTCGGTCCAAACTCCCTTCCCTGACTTTGTGCGCCTGGAGTGGACGTGCCCACCAATGAACCCTCTGTGCGATTGTTGGGAATGACGACGACCTCTCTGCAATCTCTCCCGGGAAGTGGAGACCCTGTCCTCTGCTCTGCTGCCCCCACCCACCAGAAGCTGGGCTGATCAGTCTGACAGAAAGAGAGTCTGTTGCGCCTTTCGTGAGTGTGTAGCGTGAATGTGCAGCTCTACTTGTTTAATGCTGTCTTTCCCTCCCGTGTGTGTCTCTCTCTCTCTCTCTCTCTCTCTCTCTTCCCCCCCCCGTCTCTCTCTGTCTCTCTCTCTCGCTCTCTGTCTGTCTGTCTGTGTGTGTCTCTCTCTCACCTCTTTTTCTCTCTCTTTCTGTCTCTCTCTCTCTCTCCCTCTCTGACTCTCCCTCTCTCCCTTTATCTCCGTCTCTCCCTTTATCTCCGTCTCTCTCTCTCTCTCTCTCGGTCTCTCTCTCTCTCCCTCGGTCTCTCTCCCTCTCTCTCTCTGTCTCTCTCTCTCTCTTTCTCTCTTCCCCCCCCCCCCCTCTCTGTCTCTCTCTCTCTCTCTCTCTTCCCCCCCCCTTCCTTCTCTCTCTCTCTCTCCCCCCCCCCGTCTCTCTCGCTCTCTCTCTCTGTCTCTCTCTCTCTCTCCCTCGGTCTCTCTCCCTCTCTCTCTCTGTCTCCCTCTCTCTCTCTCTCTCTCTGCCTCTCCCTCTCTCCCTCTCTCCCTCTCTCCCTCTCTCTCTCTCTGCCTCTCCCTCTCTCCCTCTCTCTTTCTCTCTTTCTCCTTCTCTCCCTCTCTCCGTGTCTCTCCCTCTCCCTCTCTCTCTGTCCCTCTCTCCGTGTCTCTGTCTCTGTCTCTGTCTCCCTCTCTCTCTCCCTCTCTGACTCTCCCTCTCTCCCTTTATCTCCGTCTCTCCCTTTATATCCGTCTCTCTCTCTCTCTCTCGGTCTCTCTCTCTCTCTCTCTGTCTCCCTCTCTCTCTCTCTCTCCCTCGGTCTCTCACCCTCTCTCTCTGTCTCCCTCTCTCTCTCTCTCTCCCTCCCTCTCTCTCTCTCCCTCTCTCCGTGTCTCTCTCTCTCTCCCCCTCTCTCCCCCTCTCTCCCTCTCTCTCCACCTCCCTCTCCTTCTCTCTCCCTCTCTCCGTGTCTCTCTCTCTCTCCCTCTCTCTCCCCCTCCCTCTCCTTCTCTCTCCCTCTCTCTCCCTCCCTCCGTGTCTCTCCCTCTCCCACTCTCCCTCTCTCTCTGTCCCTCTCTCCGTGTCTCTGTCTCTGTCTCTGTCTCCCTCTCTCTCTCCCTCTCTGACTCTCCCTCTCTCCCTTTATCTCCGTCTCTCCCTTTATATCCGTCTCTCTCTCTCTCTCGGTCTCTCTCTCTCTCTCTCTCTGTCTCCCTCTCTCTCTCTCTCTCCCCCTCTCTCTCTGTCTCCCTCTCTCTCTCTCTCCCTCCCTCTCTCTCTCTCCCTCTCTCCGTGTCTCTCTCTCTCTCCCCCTCTCTCCCTCTCTCTCCCTCTCTCTCCACCTCCCTCTCCTTCTCTCTCCCTCTCTCCCTCTCTCCGTGTCTCTCTCTCTCTCCCTCTCTCTCCCCCTCCCTCTCCTTCTCTCTCCCTCTCTCCGTGTCTCTCTCCCTCCCTCTCTCTCTCTCCCTCTCTCCGTGTCTCTCTCTCTCCCTCCCTCCGTGTCTCTCTCCCTCCCTCTCTCTCTCAGAGCTGGTGGAGGAGGATGAACCCATCGTTGTGCCCCAAGCTGGGAGATCCCTGAAGCTGCCGGTTACCAGTGTGCTGATCTGAAGAGGGGCCCGCTCTCTGGCTGTCCTGCTGCAGAGGGGGGGGGGAAGTGGGAGAGTGGGGAGCACCATCTGATTCCTTCGCCTTCACCTCCCCCTTCCCCTCTGTGCCCCCCCCCCCCCGCCATCAGTCAGGCTCCGATGACTGTACAGAGTCCCTGCACTAGCGGGGGAGGGGGTGGGGGTGGGGGTGGGAGCTGTCTCCGTTGGGAATGGTGGAGGGGGTGGGGGTTTGAACCAGTGATTAATAATAACGAGAGATCGCCGTCAGGAGGGAGGAGCCACCGGAGTGGGGGGGGCACACTGAGAGACCCATGGAGTGAATTCCCCCCCCCACACACACACACACTTTGTGGGAGGGAGGGGAGGAGTGGGGGGTATTAGCTGAGAGAAGGACACTAATGGCACACCGCACACAACGCTGAACACTAACTGTCCCCGCGAGCAGTCAGATCGTGTGGGGTGGGGGGAGTGACCCGAGGGGGGTGGTCAGTGCGAGTCGGTCTGGGGTGGGAGGGGAGCAGGCGCCTTTCTCTCCTCACCCCCCCTCCCCAAGCGCAGCATTCCCCACCCCTGACAGCAATAATGGCCTGCCCTTGGCGATATCAGGCTGTCACCTCTCACCGGGGGGGGGGGCAAGCTGGTACACTACAGCGGGTGGGGGGGGGAGAAGGGTGTGGACGGGGGGTGTGTGGAGGGAAGCTCATCAGGCACCATCTCCCTGTCGCAAAGGTGTTTTTGAACTACTACCAATCTGGGCTGACTTGATGTAATAAATCCGCGTGTGTACTGGGTTTGTACTTGGTGGTGGTGGTGGGGGGAGTGGCAATAAACGTCGGAAATTGGTCTCGTCTGTCCGCGTTCTGGAAGGAAGTTACTGGCGTTTGCAAATTCGCATCCGCCCACACCTTCCCGTTCGCCCCTTTGTTCTCCACCAAGCCCGTGTACAGCCTCCCACCCGCTCAACCAACTCACTGACCCTGCAGACCCGGAACAGGCTAAACGCCAAAGGGGGTTGAGTTTATCGAAAAATGTAAGGTTACACAAATGCGCGCGGAAACCGGTGTGGGGTTTTTTGCTGTTCGTGTGCTGCGCGTCTTGGCGTGCTGCACCCACTGGCGTGCTTGGAAAAGCGTTTCGTTTTAATGGCACAAAGCCTCCGACCTTGCGAGAGAATGTCAATACCGCTGTTGACCGTCTTGGCGAAGGTGCTGCAAGGGTCTGGAGCAATGGACCGTGGTCATTGAGAGCGAGTGGGTTAGGACCGTGTGGCAATGGGCAGTGCCCAAGTGAGGCGTGAAGGGCAGGGCACGTAGGCCGGGTAGATGCCCCCACATGCGTCGGGGGGGGGGGCTGCAGCTGAAGGTGGGAGTGATGCCGACCGGGGGTTGACAAGCCCCTGGAATCCAGCGTCTGCAGTTTTGTTTTTGGATCTAACCACGGCAAAGTCTCTTCTAAGGATGCCCACTTTGAGGGGGTTCTCTGCCAATCCTGAACGAGGGTTGCACCCGAAATGTTGATGTAATCTTAATGTAAAATACAGTAACTTAACCTACTCACCCCTCAACTCACTGCTCTCCACGAGTATGCCCAGCTATCGATTAAATGTCCCCAATGACTTCGCTTCCACCACCTCAACTGGCGACACATTCCACGCATTCACAACTCTCTGCGCAAAGAGCCTTCCTCTGACATCTCCTTTATTTCTTCCTCCTCATATCTTCAAACGATGACTTCTCGTACCAGTCAATCCTGCCCTGGGGAAAACTCTCTGGCTATTGACTCTATCTATTCCTCTCGTTGTTTTGTACACCTCGATCAGGTCTCCTCTCTTCCCCCTTCTCTCCAGAGAGAAAAGTCTGAGCTTATTCAACATAAGGCAAACCCTCCAGTCCAGGCAGCATCCTGGTAAACCTTCTTTGCCCCCTCTCCAAAGCCTCTGTATCCTTCCTGTAGTAGGGCGACCAGAACTGGACACAGTATTCCAAGTGTGGTCTCACCAGGGACTTGTAGAGCTGCAGCAAAACCTCACAGCTCTTAAACTCGATCCCCCTGTTAATGAAAGCCAAAACACCATATGCTTTCTTAACAACCCTATCCACTTGGGTGGCAACTTTGAGGGATCTATGTACTTGCACACCCAGATCCCTCTGTTCCTCCACCCTGCCGAGAATCCTGTCTTTAATCCTATCTTCAGCATTCGAGTTCAGCCTTCCAAAATGCATCCCTTCGCATTTATCCAGGGTGAACCCCATCTGTCATTTCTCAGCCCAGCTCTGCGTCCTGTCTGTGTCGCGTTGTAGCCTGCAGTAGCCCTCTATGCTATCGACGACACCTCCGACCTTAGTATCATCTGCAAATTTACGAACCCGCCCCTTCAACCTCCTCGTCCAAGTCATTTTACAGAAGCTACAAAGAGCAGAGGCCCAAGAACAGAGCCCGGCAGGACCCCACTCAACACTGTCTTCCAGGCAGAATACTGTCCACCAA
The DNA here is from genome assembly GCF_047496795.1 of Chiloscyllium punctatum. Classification (NCBI taxonomy): domain Eukaryota; kingdom Metazoa; phylum Chordata; class Chondrichthyes; order Orectolobiformes; family Hemiscylliidae; genus Chiloscyllium; species Chiloscyllium punctatum. Next base: position 276,235 of record NW_027309972.1, read on the forward strand.
AACCACTCTGCCTTCTGTCAGCCAACCAAGAAGTGAAACAGGAACAGATGGAAGACAAAGTGGGTTTTTTCAGTTAAGAGAAATGAACTGAATTCGATTCCCCAAGCTGTGGAAGCAGGCCCTTCGGCCCAACCAGTGCACACCAAGCCCTCCGAAGAGTAACCCAACTCGAGCCGTATTCCCTCTGACTAATGCACCTAACACTTCGGGCAACTTAGCAAGGCCAAATCGCCTGACCTGCGTGGGATTTCACTGCTGCCTCACAGAGCCCGGGACCCGGGTTCAATTCTGGCTTCCTCTGGGTGCTCTGGTTTCCTCCAACAGACCAAAGATGTGCAGGTTAGGGTGGATTGGCCATGCTCAGTTGCCCGTAGTGTTGGGTGAAGGGTCATACGTAAGGGAATGGGTCTGGGTGGGTTGCTCTTCGGCGGGTCGGTGTGGACTTGTTGGGCCGAAGGGCCTGTTTCCACACTGTACGCAATCTATAATCCATCTTTGGACTGCGGGACGAAACTGGAGCACCCGGAGGAAACCCACACAGACACGGGGGGCGAATGTGCAAACTCCGCACAGACTGTTGCCCGAGGCTGGAATCGAACCTGCGACTCTGGCGCTGTGCGTTAGCAGCGCTAACCGCTGAACCCTCAACATTACGGGAGAAAGATGCAAAAGAAAAACCGAAAGCAGTTTTTGCCAGAACCATCTACAGGGGAAGAATCTGAGTTGAGCTCAGAATGCAACTACAGAGGAGCCTTGATTATCTAACATTCGATCAACTGGGTTTCGGATTATCCGAACGAGGTCCCGGTGCTTGACGCACTGTTACCCGCCACTCGATTAAGCGAATGAACTCCCCGTCCGTGTCCTTCAGACATTCGGGATGTTAAAAATGAAGTATTCAACCAGGGAATGGAGACAGTTGCATACTCAAGTGGATGAGAAAGGAGTTGTGGTTACTCCATGAATTACCAACGGACGTTCACTTGGAAGGAAGGACGATTCAAGGCAAAACGCAAAAACATTTTTGCGCGCATGAAGCCATGGTTGGCTTTTGCCAGACATGTCCGCTCGTTGGGAGAAAGTAGGAACTGCAGATGCTGGAGATCAGAGCGACGAGTGTGGCGCTGGAAAAGCACAGCAGGTCAGGCGGCATCTGAGGAGCAGAAGAATCGACGTTTTGGGCGTAAATCCTGATGAAGGGCTTTTGCCCGAAACGTCGATTCTCCTGCTCCTCGGATGCTGCCCGACTTGCCGTGCTTTCCCAGCGCCACACTCTCGATGTCACGTAGAGTCGTAGAGCACTGAAACAGACCCTTCGGTCCAACCCGTCCATGCCGACCAGATATCCCAACATAATCTAGTCCCACCTGCCAGCACCCGGCCCATATCCCTCCAAATCCTTCCTAGTCATATACCCATCCAAATGCCTCTTAAATGTTGCAATTGTACCAGCCTCCACCACTATCTCTGGGAGCTCATTCCATACACGTACCAACCTCTGCGTGAAAAAGTTGCCCCTTAGGTCTCTTTTATATCTTTCACCCTAAACCTATGCTCTCTAATTCTGGACTCCCCGACCCCAGGGAAAAGACCTTGCTTATTTACCCTATCCATGCCCCTCATAATTTTGTAAACCTCTATAAGGTCACCCCTCAGCCTCCGACGCTCCAGGGAAAACAGCCCCAGCCTGTTCAGCCTCTCCCTGTAGCTCAAATCCTCCAACCCTGGAAACATCCTTGTAAATCTTTTCTGAACCCCTTCAAGTTTCACAACATCTTTCCGATAGGAAGGGGACCAGAATTGTACACAATATTCCAACAGTGGTCTAACCCAATGATCTGTACAGCCGCAACATGCCCTCCCAACTCCTGTACTCAATACTCTGACCAATAAAGGAAAGCATACCAAACGCCTTCATTATCCTATCTACTGGCGACTCCACTTTCAAGGAGCTATGAACCTGCACTCCAAGGTCTCTTTGTTCGGCAACACTCCCTTGGACCTCGCCATTAAGTCCTGCTAAGATTTGCGATCCCAAAATGCAGCACTTCGCCTTTATCTGAATTAAACTCCATCTGCCACTCCTCAGCCCGTTGGTTTGCTCATCTGAAGGAAATGGGTTGGATGGTGGTCGATCTTTGACCTCCCTGTACTATATCCATGTCCTGAGGATACCTTCAGTTGCTGAAGGCATTGCTGCTGTCCCTCGGCTCCCTGGCACATTTCCTCCATTTCCCTGCACCTTCACTGCTATGTCTCGAGTGACAAGAACCTCTGGCATGACTAGATGCATTGGTCACAGCTCCAGTGAGCCTGTGTAGGGAATCTCAGAAACCGAACAGGCCCTTCAGTATTTGCAGCACACATAAATAATACTTTGACCAGCACCCTTCATACCCCATTCCCGTATTTGAGGAGCCTCATACAACAACCTCAATTGATTGCCTAGGACCACCACCTACAACAAAAGTGGTAGTTGGTATTTGTTGGCCATAGTGGATGTGGCAACTAGATTTCCAGACACCTTTCCGTTACACAGTAGCATGGTTAAAAGGATTGCAGAAGAGTCACTCTTTTTTTATCAAGAGATACAGAATACCCACAGAAATACAATCAGATCAAGGTCACATTTTACATCAAAATTATTCAAGGAAGTTACGGTTAACTTAGGAATAAAGCGATTCAAATCCAACTGCGTACCATCCTGAATCGCAGGGAGCACTCGAACGCTGGCAATAAACTGTAAATACCACATTGAGGGCTTAACATTAATGCTACCCAGAGGACGAGGATAAAGAAATTCCAGTGTGCTTTTTGGTCATTAGGGATGCACCGAATGAATCAACCAAATTTAGTCCATTTGAATTCGTTTTCAAGCATGAGATGAGAGGACCACTGAAATAAATTCAGGAGAAAATTGGTGAGTCAGAGTTCAAAAATCACACATTTGGAGTGTGTGTTAAATCTTAGGGAAAGCTTAAATAGACCAGGTGAGTTACCGAGATAGTACTTAAAAGTAGGACAACGTATGATGATACAGATAGAAGACAAGAATTCAAAAACTCATTATTTTGATAGTAGCGATAAAACGTTAGTGTTCATCCCAGTGGTAGGTGAATCTTTCAAGGACCAGGTTTCGTGGGCCTTCGCAAATCGAGTGAGTAGAATTATTTAGAAAGGACGGCAGATAAGAGGAGATCTCTTCATGTGTGTCGTGTGAATATGCTGAAAGGGTAATTTGAAAGGGAAGGAAAGACTGTGTCACTGGGTACGACACAGAGTGAATAATCAAGTTGAGATGATTGTGAATTGGCTATTTCTCAAATTAGGTTGGGCAATGTGCAGGTTCTCAAAGATCGGGGTAAATTATCGAGCTACCTTCAGAGGGAAACAAATGTGACCTGGAACTACATGGGGAGATATGTAGAAATCACTGGTCGACACTAATCTAATTACGTAAGACATAGAGAAAGGAAATGCTGTTCCAATGAAGCAACATTCTTATGAACTTAACCCTGTAAAATTGACGCAAGTTTAAAAGAGATTGAAGGCATGTTCAAAGCCAACAGAATTGAGTGAGTTGCAGTGACTGGAGCTGACCCCCCACCCCCGACAGGAATGCTTCCAGTTAGGCTATTGCAAAGTGTAAACCCCTCTGCTAATTTAAACCCTACTCACTTCTGTTAAATCTCGAGGGGCAAAGAACAACTCCAGATTTCACAATTTAATGTAAAAATTAACCATTTTGTTTTTTAAGCCCAACAGAGAGCAATACAACCATTATTCACAACTCCTCTCTCTTAAACCTATCTTTTACCTCCCCCTCTGCCATACTGATCCAATTTTTTTTTAAAAACCCCAATTAAGATTTCCCCCCCCCCAAAAAAATCACATTTTAAAACCAGTCAGCTTTGTCGATTCTCCTCTGGGTTTTCTCTTCAATGTTCCAGTGCACAACCTTTTTTTTAAATGGACAGCTACCCTCCGAAGAGTCACCCACCCAGACCCATTCCCCTCTGACTAATGTACCAAACACGATGGACAATTTCCCACGGCCAATTCACCTGATCGGCACATCTTTGGACTGTGGGAGGAAACCGGAGCACCCAGAGGAAACCCACGAGGAGAGTGTGCAAACTCCACACAGTCATCCGAGGGGGGAATTGAACCTGGGTCCCTCGCGCAGTGAGGGCAGGAGTATGAGCCACTGGGTCATCCCTTTCACATAACTATTTAGTTAGCAGTCTACAACTGTTGGTGCTTGGCAGTTCTCCCCCGATGTGTGTGTGTGAGAGTGAGTGAGACGACGTGTGTGTGTGAGAGAGTGAGTGAGACGACATGTGAGAGAGTGAGTGAGACGACGTGTGTGTGTGAGAGTGAGTGAGACGATGTGTGTGTGAGTGAGTGAGACGATGTGTGTGTGTGTGAGAGTGAGTGAGAGACGTGTGTGTGTGAGAGTGAGTGAGACGACGTGTGTGTGTGTGAGAGACGTGTGTGTGAGAGAGAGAGAGACAACGTGTGTGTGAGTGAGACGACGTGTGTGTGTGTGTGAGAGTGAGTGAGACGACGTGTGTGTATGAGAGTGAGTGAGACGTGTGTGTGTGTGTGAGAGACGTGTGTGAGAGAGAGACAACGTGTGTGTGTGAGTGAGACGACGTGTGTGTGTGTGAGAGTGAGTGAGACGACGTGTGTGTGTGAGAGTGAGTGAGACGACGTGTGTGTGTGTGAGTGAGAGACGTGTGTGTGAGAGAGAGTGAGACAACGTGTGTGTGTGAGAGTGTGAGACGATGTGTGTGTGTGAGTGTGAGACGATATGTGAGTGAGTGAGTGAGACGACGTGTGTGAGTAAGTGAGACGACGTGTGTGTGTGAGAGTGAGTGAGACGACATGTGTGTGTGAGTGAGAGACGTGTGTGTGAGAGAGAGACAACGTGTGTGTGTGAGAGTGAGTGAGACGACGTGTGTGTGTGAGTGAGTGAGACAACGTGTGTGTGTGAGAGTGAGTGAGACGACGCGTGAGTGAGACGACGTGTGTGTGTGAGAGAGTGAGACGATGTGTGTGTGTGTGAGAGTGAGTGAGACGACGTGTGTGTGTGAGAGAGAGAGTGAGACGACGTGTGTGTGAGAGTGAGACGACGTGTTTGTGAGAGTGAGTGAGACGACGTGTGTGTGTGAGAGTGAGTAAAACGACGTGTGTGAGAGTGAGACATGTGTGTGAGAGTGAGTGAGACGACGTGTGTGTGTGAGAGTGAGTGAGATGACGTGTCTGTGTGAGAGAGTGAGTGAGACGTGTGTGTGTGTGAGTGAGACGACGTGTGTGTGTGAGAGTGAGTGAGACGACGTGTGTGAGAGAGTGAGACGACGTGTGTGTGTGAGTGAGTGAGATGACGCGTGTGTGTGAGAGTGAGTGAGACGACGTGTGTGTGAGAGAGAGTGAGACGACGTGTCTGTGTGAGAGAGTGAGTGAGACGTGTGTGTGAGTGAGACAACGTGTGTGTGAGAGTGAGATGACGTGTGTGTGTGTGAGAGTGAGTGAGATGACGTGTGTGTGTGAGAGTGAGTGAGATGACGTGTGTGTGTGAGAGTGAGTGAGATGACGTGTGTGTGTGAGAGTGAGTGAGACGTGTGTGTGTGAGAGAGAGTGAGTGAGATGACGTGTGTGTGTGTGAGAGTGAGTGAGATGACGTGTGTGTGTGAGAGTGAGTGAGACGACGTGTGTGTGTGAGTGAGTGAGACGACGTGTGTGTGTGAGTGAGTGAGACGACGTGTGTGTGTGAGAGTGAGTGAGACGATGTGTGTGTGTGAGAGAGTGAGACGTGTGTGTGTGAGAGTGAGTGAGACGACGTGTATGTGAGAGAGAGTGCGACGACGTGTGTGTGAGTGAGACGACGTGTGTTTGTGAGCGTGAGTGAGACGACGTGTCTGTGTGAGAGAGTGAGTGAGACGTGTGTATGTGAGAGTGAGTGAGACGTGTGTGTGTGAGAGTGAGTGAGATGACGTGTGTGAGAGAGAGAGAGTGAGACGACGTGTGTGTGTGAGAGAGTGAGTGAGACGACGTGTGTGTGTGAGAGAGTAAGTGAGACATGTGTGTGTGTGAGTGAGACAACGTGTGTGCGTGAGAGTGAGACGACGTGTGTGCGAGAGTGAGTGAGACGACGTGTGTGGCTGAGAGTGAGACGACATGTGTGTGTGTGAGAGTGAGATGACGTGTGTGTGTGAGAGTGAGTGAGACGTGTGTGTGTGAGAGAGTGAGTGAGACAACGTGTGTGTGTGAGAGTGAGACGACGTGTGTGTGTGAGTGAGACAATGTGTGTGTGTGTGAGTGAGACGACGTGTATGTGTGAGAGTGAGACGACGTGTGTGTGTGAGAGTGAGACGACGTGTGTGTGAGAGTGAGACGACGTGTGTGTGTGAGTGAGACGATGTGTGTGTGAGTGAGACGACGTATGTGTGAGAGTGAGACGACGTGTGTGTGAGAGTGAGACGACGTGTATGTGTGAGAGTGAGATGACGTGTGTGTGTGAGAGTGAGACAACGTGTGTGTGTGAGAGTGAGACGACGTGTGTGTGAGAGTGAGACGACGTGTGTGTGTGAGAGTGAGACGACGTGTGTGTGAGAGTGAGTGAGACGACGTGTGTGTGTGAGAGTGAGTGAGACGACGTGTGTGAGAGAGTGAGTGAGACGACGTGTGTGTGTGAGTGAGTGAGACAACGTGTGTGTGTGAGTGAGTGAGACGACGCGTGAGTGAGACGATGTGTGTGTGTGAGAGAGTGAGACGATGTGTGTGTGTGAGAGTGAGTGAGACGACGTGTGTGTGTGAGAGAGAGAGTGAGACGACGTGTGTGTGAGAGTGAGACGACGTGTTTGTGAGAGTGAGTGAGACGACGTGTGTGTGTGAGAGTGAGTAAAACGACGTGTGTGAGAGTGAGACATGTGTGTGAGAGTGAGTGAGACGACGTGTGTGTGTGAGAGTGAGTGAGACGACGTGTCTGTGTGAGAGAGTGAGTGAGACGTGTGTGTGTGTGAGTGAGACGACGTGTGTGTGTGAGAGTGAGTGAGACGACGTGTGTGAGAGAGAGTGAGACGACGTGTGTGTGTGAGTGAGTGAGATGACGTGTGTGTGTGAGAGTGAGTGAGACGACGTGTGTGTGAGAGAGAGTGAGACGACGTGTCTGTGTGAGAGAGTGAGTGAGACGTGTGTGTGAGTGAGACAACGTGTGTGTGTGAGAGTGAGTGAGATGACGTGTGTGTGTGTGAGAGTGAGTGAGATGACGTGTGTGTGTGAGAGTGAGTGAGATGACGTGTGTGTGTGAGAGTGAGTGAGACGACGTGTGTGTGTGAGTGAGTGAGACGACGTGTGTGTGTGAGTGAGTGAGACGACGTGTGTGTGTGAGAGTGAGTGAGACGATGTGTGTGTGTGAGAGAGTGAGACGTGTGTGTGTGAGAGTGAGTGAGACGACGTGTGTGTGAGAGAGAGTGCGACGACGTGTGTGTGAGTGAGACAACGTGTGTGCGTGAGAGTGAGACGACGTGTGTGCGAGAGTGAGTGAGACGACGTGTGTGGCTGAGAGTGAGACGACATGTGTGTGTGTGAGAGTGAGATGACGTGTGTGTGTGAGAGTGAGTGAGATGACGTGTGTGTGTGAGAGTGAGTGAGACGTGTGTGTGTGAGAGAGTGAGTGAGACAACGTGTGTGTGTGAGAGTGAGACGACGTGTGTGTGTGAGTGAGACAATGTGTGTGTGTGTGTGAGTGAGACGACGTGTATGTGTGAGAGTGAGACGACGTGTGTGTGTGAGAGTGAGACGACGTGTGTGTGAGAGTGAGACGACGTGTGTGTGTGAGTGAGACGATGTGTGTGTGAGTGAGACGACGTATGTGTGAGAGTGAGACGACGTGTGTGTGAGAGTGAGACGACGTGTATGTGTGAGAGTGAGATGACGTGTGTGTGTGAGAGTGAGACAACGTGTGTGTGTGAGTGAGACGACGTGTGTGTGAGAGTGAGACGACGTGTGTGTGTGAGAGTGAGACAACGTGTGTGTGTGAGAGTGAGACAACGTGTGTGTGTGAGAGTGAGACGACGTGTGTGTGTGAGTGAGACGACGTGTATGTGTGAGAGTGAGACGACGTGTGTGTGAGAGTGAGTGAGACGACGTGTGTGTGTGAGAGTGAGTGAGACGTGTGTGTGTGTGAGAGAGTGAGTGAGACGTGTGTGTGAGAGAGTGAGTGAGACGACGTGTGTGTGAGTGAGAGACAATGATTGTCTCTGGGTCTTTCTTTCTCACCGTAACCGAGACAGAGAGAGGGTGAAGTTGGCCCCTCCGAAAGGGACCAGGAGAAGGGGTCCCATCTGAACGCCGGCTGGGGGGGAGCTGACCGAGAGAGGAACCGTGCGGTCAGCTGTGACCCCGACAGAGCCGAGGGGATCGGGGGGGTCATTGGTACGGGATGTGTAATCCCCGCTGTGTGACAAACCACCCCAACAGCTGAGGGAGATGGTCAACGCCATTGCTGTCAGTTACCTGGCAATTTTCAACATGGCAGACGTAGTTCAAAGGTGTGCGTGTGAGAAAGGGGGAGTCTCTGTCTCTCTCTCTCCCTCTCTTCCCCCCCACCAATCAGGAACCCCTTTTAAAGAGGACCTCTCTCTCTCTCTCTCTCTCTGGGTCGGTCGCTGTCCGGACTTTGAGAAGGAAATGAGCTCGGAAATGGCACTTTCTCGCACCCCAGAAGGTCAAGCCCAGATCGGGTGGAGCTGTGTCAGCTGGTGGAAGGAGGACCATATAAAGCATTTCCCTCGTGTGTGACTGACCCCTGTGAGAGCACGGCTCAGAATGAGCTGTCAGTGACTGCCCCCTGCTGTTCAATCTCCCTGTGTGCAGCTGTCAGACTGATACCCCCACCCCCACCCCCACGCCCCCCCCCCACCCCCAATCAGTGGGAAACCTTCACAGAGTCTTTTCAGACACAGTTTGGACATGGGACACCATTCCAATGGACCCCTATCCTTTCCCATTGGACACCGACCCTTTTCCCATTCACCTCCATTCATCACAATCCCAATGGACCCCTACCCTTTCCCATTCACCACAACCCCAATGGACCCCGACCCTTTCCCATTCACCACAATCTCAATGGACCCCGACCCTTTCCCATTCACCACAATCTCAATGGACCCCTACCCTTTCCCATTCACCACAATCCCAATGAACCCCGACCCTTTCCCATTCACCACAATCCCAATGGACCCCGACCCTTTCCCATTCACCACAATCCCAATGGACCCCGACCCTTTCCCAATCACCACAATCCCAATGGACCCCGACCCTTTCCCATTCACCACAATCCCAATGGATCCCGACCCTTTCCCATTCACCACAATCACAATGGACCCGACCCTTTCCCATTCACCACAATCCCAATGGACCCCGACCCTTTCCCATTCACCACAATCCCAATGGACCCCGACCCTTTCCCATTCACCACAATCTCAATGGACCCCTACCCTTTCCCATTCACCACAATCCCAATGGACCCCTACCCTTTCCCATTCACCACAATCCCAATGGACCCCGACCCTTTCCCATTCACCACAATCTCAATGGACCCCGACCCTTTCCCATTCACCACAATCCCAATGGACCCCAACCCTTTCCCATTCACCACAATCCCAATGGACCCCGACCCTTTCCCATTCACCACAATTTCAATGGACCCCGACCCTTTCCCATTCACCACAATCTCAATGGACCCCGACCCTTTCCCATTCACCACAATCCCAATGGACCCCTACCCTTTCCCATTCACCACAATCCCATTGGACCCCTACCCTTTCCCATTCACCACAATCCCAATGGACCCCTACCCTTTCCCATTCACCACAATCCCAATGGACCCCGACCCTTTCCCATTCACCACAATCCCAATGGACCCCGACCCTTTCCCATTCACCACAATCCCAATGGACCCCTACCCTTTCCCATTCACCACAATCCCATTGGACCCCTACCCTTTTCCCATTCACCACAATCCCAATGGACCCCGACCCTTTCCCATTCACCACAATCTCAATGGACCCCGACCCTTTCCCATTCACCACAATCTCAATGGACCCCGACCCTTTTCCCATTCACCACAATCCCAATGGACCCCGACCCTTTCCCATTCACCACAATCCCAATGGACCCCGACCCTTTCCCATTCACCACAATCTCAATGGACCCCGACCCTTTTCCATTCACCACATTCCCAATGGACCACTACCCTTTCCCATTCACCACAATCCCAATGGACCCCGACCCTTTCCCATTCACCACAATCTCAATGGACCCCGACCCTTTCCCATTCACCACAATCTCAATGGACCCCGACCCTTTTCCATTCACCACATTCACAATGGACCCCTACCCTTTCCCATTCACCACAATCCCAATGGACACCGACCCTTTCCCATTCACCACAATCTCAATGGACCCCGACCCTTTCCCATTCACCACAATCCCAATGGACCCCGACCCTTTCCCATTCACCACAATCTCAATGGACCCCTACCCTTTCCCATTCACCACAATCCCAATGGACCCCGACCCTTTTCCCATTCACCACAATCCCATTGGACCCCTACCCTTTTCCCATTCACCTCCATTCACCACAATCCCAATGGACCCCTACCCTTTCCCATTCACCTCCATTCACCACAATCTCAATGGAACCCTACCCTTTCCCATTCACCACAATCCCATTGGACCCCTACCCTTTCCCATTCACCACAATCCCAATGGACCCCGACCCTTTTCCCATTCACCACAATCCCAATGGACCCCGACCCTTTCCCATTCACCACAATCTCAATGGACCCCGACCCTTTCCCATTCACCACAATCTCAATGGACCCCGACCCTTTTCCATTCACCACATTCCCAATGGACCCCTACCCTTTCCCATTCACCACAATCCCAATGGACCCCGACCCTTTCCCATTCACCACAATCTCAATGGACCCCGACCCTTTCCCATTCACCACAATCCCAATGGACCCCGACCCTTTCCCATTCACCACAATCCCATTGGACCCCGACCCTTTTCCCATTCACCTCCATTCACCACAATCTCAATGGACCCCTACCCTTTCCCATTCACCACAATCCCATTGGACCCCTACCCTTTCCCATTCACCACAATCCCAATGGACCCCGACCCTTTCCCATTCACCACAATCTCAATGGACCCCGACCCTTTCCCATTCACCACAATCCCAATGGACCCCGACACTTTCCCATTCACCACAATCCCAATGGACCCCGACCCTTTCCCATTCACCACAATCCCAATGGACCCCTACCCTTTCCCATTCACCACAATCTCAAAGGACCCCAACCCTTTCCCTTCACCACACTCTCAATGGACCCCTACCCTTTCCCATTCACCACAATCCCAATGGACCCCTACCCTTTCCCATTCACCACAATCCCATTGGACCCCGACCCTTTTCCCATTCACCTCCATTCACCACAATCCCAATGGACCCCTACCCTTTCCCATTCACCACAATCCCATTGGACCCCGACCCTTTTCCCATTCACCTCCATTCACCACAATCCCAATGGACCCCTACCCTTTCCCATTCACCACAATCTCAATGGACCCCTACCCTTTCCCATTCACCACAATCCCAATGGACCCCGACCCTTTCCCATTCACCACAATCTCAAAGGACCCCAACCCTTTCCCATTCACCACAATCTCAATGGACCCCGACCCTTTCCCATTCACCACAATCCCATTGGACCCCTACCCTTTCCCATTCACCACAATCCCAATGGACCCCTACCCTTTCCCATTCACCACAATCCCAATGGACCCCTACCCTTTCCCATTCACCACAATCCCAATGGACCCCTACCCTTTCCCATTCACCACAATCCCAATGGACCCCTACCCTTTTCCCATTCACCTCCATTCACCACAATCCCAATGGACCCCTACCCTTTCCCATTCACCACAATCCCAATGGACCCCTACCCTTTCCCATTCACCACAATCCCAATGGACCCCTACCCTTTTCCCATTCACCTCTATTCACCACAATCTCAAGGACCCCTACCCTTTTCCCATTCACCTCCATTCACCTCAATCTCAATGGACCCCTACCTATTCCCATTTTCCCTCATTCACCACCATCTCAATGGACCCCTACCCTTTTCCCATTCACTCCCATATTACACATTACCAGTGCCCAGCCTCTCATCAGTCCACAGGCCCAAGTGCAGACGAATCATATGACACAGGCTAAATTGCAAAGAGTTGGGTTTATTGAAAAAAATGTAAGATTACACTGATGCTTTGGTTTTTATGCTTGTTGCTGCACATCTGAGAGTGTTGCGCAGAATACGCGTTTGGATAAAGCTTTAAAGCATTTCAATGAGCATGCCCCCATTGACTGAGGGGCACGGCACAAGGAGCCAATGATTCGTGCAGAGCGCGGTGCGTTCAGGGGTAGTAGATCCCTGGGAAGGCCGGTTCTGGGGGTTTGGGCAGGATCGTGTCGAGGTGGAGGGTGCCGTTGCCGGTTCCCAAGTACGGAGTGAACAGCGTGCCGCAAGGGCTGGGCACATAGGCCTGGCAGGTGGTACCACCCAGGTGGGGGCCACAGGTGAAAGTGTACTCGTAGGTCACCTTGCCATACTTCAGGTAGCAGGCCTTGTCGTGGGTGCCGGAGGTCAGGCGGATGGAGCACTTGCCGAGGAGGTCATCATGTTTGATGACGTCCTGGTCCCAGACTTCGATCGTCAACTTGTGCCCGCTCTCGGCCTTGACCTGTCCCAGGTCCAGCTTGGCGTCCCACCTGGGGTTGTTGTTGTTCGAGACGGTGCGGGTCCTGGCCTGCGCCAGGCCATACTTGACCACCACGTAGCCGTCGGTGCCCGAGAAGACGTCCCCCCAGAGATCCCGGCCCTCCCGGACGGTGACCACCAGGCGGCCCAGACCCTTCCCCTTGGAGCAGCAGTTCCGGTCCACGTAATTGTCGGCGCGGCACAGGCAGGAGCAGGGTTGGCGCGGGTCGGGGTAGGACCCGTGCGGGCAGCGAGGGCCCGCCCCGCACCTCTGGCCGAGGGCGTTGCCCGCGATGTAGTCGCTGATGTAGCGCCGCAGGGTCTTCTGCCTGGGGTCGCCGGAGGGCAGCAGGTGGTGGAGCGGCGCCAGGGCGTAGCGCACCAGGCCCGGGTAGGTGAGCAGGCTCCCCGTCCAGCGGCCGAAGGCCGAGCCGTCCCCGGAGAAGAAGAGGTCGGCCCCCTGGCGGGCCCGGCCCCCCGTCACCTCCGTCTCCCGGTCGCTGAAGGCCTGGTAGACCTTATGGTAGTTCCCCATGGAGCGTGCCAACCTCTGGCACTGGCCGGCACTCACTGAGACCTGTGCCTGCAGCCCTCGCGTCTCTCTGGCCTCCAGGGCGAGGCAGTCCTTCACCTCCTCGATGCTGTAGCCCTGAGAGACCGCCTTGCAGGTCTGAATTGCTGTGACGTCCTTGTAGCGGCCGCCCAGCTGCACCGACTTGAGGAAGTGGGTGCCGTAGGTGGCCACCAGTCTCCGGTACAGGTGCCGGGAGCCCCCATTCAGGACGGTGGGGAGGTGGGAAAGGGCGCGGGCGAACTCGGGTGCCAGGAGGGGCCGGGCCTTCACCCGAAACTGGTAGTAGGCGCACTGGAACTGGTGGCTGGTGAAACTCTGGTGGTCGCGGCTGGAGTGGCTGGCGCTGAACCCCACCAGCTGGGACTTGGAGCCAGCCAGCACCTCTGTGGAGCTGCCCGATTTGGTCTGGAAGAGCAGGTCCCATCGCCAGTCGTTGGTGATGGCCGCGGTGGCGGACCTTGCCAGCTCGGCCGCCGAGCGGTAGAGCCGGCTGGAGAGCGAGCGCCGGCAGGAGCTGAGGGTGTGCCAGTCCACCAGCGAGACGGGCAGCCGCTGGGCGGCGTTGCCGAGGTGCCCGTTCCGGCAGAGGGTGCAGGTCCCGTTGGCCGAGCGCCAGGCGTTGACGTCGATGACAAAGGCGCCCTTGGTCCGCAGGGTCACCACGTCGTAGCCCAGCCCCGCCAGCCGGGCCCCCGGCACGAAGCCGGCGTTGCGGCACTGGCTGGCGCTGCTGGTGGTGCAGGCGCTCAGGGCCTCCTGGCAGAGGAGGCAGAGCAAGAGGAAGCAGCCCCGTTTCAAAGGCCCGGTTGCCATCTTGGGCATCGGTGAGCAGACCTGCAAGAGGAAAAGGAAAAGCAGTCACGCTGAGAGGTCGGAGAGAGAGAGAGGGTCACCGCCAGGGATCTCCAGCTGACCGCCAATCCGTGTCTCGGCTCCGCAGGAGTTGTTGGCACAGCTGCACGGGCGACGTAGCAGATTTTGACAGATTTATGAGCTGTTAAAAACCAGGATGCTGATCGAAGTCGATAATGAATATGACAGGTCAATGCAGTTTTTTTTAAAGTCCCCTACATTAGAGTCATAGAGATGTCCAGCCATGGAAACAGACCCTTCGGTCCAACCTGTCCATGCCCAGACCGAGATACCCCAACTCAATCCAGCTCCCCCCCCCCGCCCCCCCCCCCCCCACCGCCAGCACCCGGCCCATATCCCCCCAAACCCTTCCTATTCATATACCCATCCAAATGCCTCTTAACTGTTGCAATTGTCCCAGCCTCCACCACATCCTCTGGCAGCTCATTCCATACACGTACCACACTCTGTGTGAAAATGTTGCCCCTTTCGGTCTCTTTTATATCTTTCCCCCTCTCACCCTAAACCTATGCCCTCTAGTTCTGGACTCCCCGACCCCAGGGAAAAGACTTTGTCTATTTATCCTATCCATGCCCCTCATAATTTTGTAAACCTCTATATACACCACCAGAACGCTTGATTAGATTCCAATCTGTACCACTCTCTGAGGTAGCTATTGTTCCGTCTATACAGACCTCCCAAACCACTTGATCCGATTTCAGTCTGTAACTCCCTCCCGGGCATCTGTTATTCTGTATATAAACCACCCCGAACCCCTCGATTAGATTCCAGTCTGTAACTCCCTCCTGGGTATCTGTCATTCAGTATATAAACCACCTCGAACCCCTCGATTAGATTCCAGTCTGTAACTCGTTCCTGGGGATCCGTTATTCTGTATATAAACCACCCCGAACCCCTCGATTAGATTCCAGGCTGTAACTCCCTCCCGGGTATCTGTTATTCTGTATATAAACCACCCCGAACCCCTCGATTAGATTCCAGTCTGTACCTCCCTCCCGGGTATCTGTTATTCTGTATATAAACCACCCTGAACCTCTCGATTAGATTCCAGGCTGTAACTCCCTCCTGGGTATCTGTTATTCTGTATATAAACCACCCCGAACCCCTCGATTAGATTCCAGTCTGTAACTCCCTCCCAGGTATCTGTTATTCTGTATATAAACCACCCTGAACCCCTCGATTAGATTCCAGTCTGTAACTCCCTCCCAGGTATCTGTTATTCTGTATATAAACCACCCTGAACCCCTCGATTAGATTCCAGTCTGTAACTCCCTCCCCGGGGTATCTGTTATTCTGTATATAAACCACCCCGAACCCCTCGATTAGATTCCAATCTGTAACTCCCTCCTGGGTATCTGTTATTCTGTATATAAACCACCCTAAGCCATTCAATTCGACTCCAATCTGTGATTTAAAGTTAGATATCTTTTATTGTGTGTGTGAAAACCTCAATGGCATTCTGAAGTGTCATTCAACCTCTGATGTCTATGCTTCTATATTTTCATGGATTCTAGTCTGGAATGTATTTCCCGCTAGTTGGTATTCCATATATAAAACACCCTTAAACCCCTTGGTCAGATTCAAGTTGATCTCACTCCTGGATATCTGTTATTCCACGTACAAATAAATCCCTTTTATTCCAGTCTGTCAGTCACACCCAGATATCTGTTAGTTTGTATAGAAACCCACCAAACCCTTGGTTAGATTCCAGACTGTCTCACAAACCCAGGTATCTGTTATTCCATAGATAAATTACATGAACAACTTGATTCGATTCCAGGCTGTAACTCACTCCCAAGTTACCTGTTCATCTTTATCAAAACTCCCCGAGCCCAGCAATTAGATTCCAAATTATACCCCACTCCTGGTTATCTGTTGTTCAGTCTGTTTTAACCACCCTGAACCCCTTGATCAGGTTCCAGTCTGTAATCCACTCCCGGGTCCCTGTTATTCCACATACAAACCTCACCGCACTCGTTGGGTACATTGCCGGGTGTAACTGACTCACTGCAGTCTGTTTTTCTACACAGCAACCCCTCAAACTCTTTGATCTGATTCTCATCTGTTGCACCTTGCTAGGTATCTGTTATCCTATGCAGAGAAACAACTCAAACCCTTTCATCCAGTCTGTAACTCATTCCCAGATATCTATTATTCGATACATAAACCACCTGAACACTTGATGAGATCCCAGCGTGTAACTCAATCTCATTTATCTGTCAACTTTATAGAATCCCACCCAAACATGTCGATTCGACACCAATCTCTACCTCACCCCTGGTAATCTGTTGTCCTATCTATATGAACGACCCAGACCACTTGATCAGATTCCAGTCTGTAACTCACTCCCTTGTATCTAATATTGTCTATACAAACATCTAAATCATTCCCTGTTACAGCCTGTAACTCAGGGATCTGTAATTTGATAGATATATATAGATTCCAGACTGTAACTCAATTCAGTGGATATGTTATTCTCGTTATAAAACACCCAAATTTCGTGATTTGATTCCTGACTGTAATACAGTCCTGAGTAATGGTTGACATATCTATATGAACTACTCAAATCCCTTGAATAGATTCCAGGCTGTAACTCTCTCTCAGGTATCTGTTATTCTATACCCAAACCACCTGAACTCCTCGGTTGGATTCCAGGCTGCAACACAGTCCCCGATCCCTGTTAAGCACAGAATCCCTACAGTTTGGAAGCATGTCATTCGACTCCACCCAGACCCTCTGAAGACGGTTTGACCCAGATCCACCCCCCCCCCCATTGTATCCCTGTGCTTCCCCACGGCTCACCGACACAGCCTGCACATACCTGGCCAATTCACCCAAAGATCAACATCTTTCGGACAGCGGGAGGGGAACAGGAGCACCCGGAGGAAAACCACGCAAACTCTGAGAGAATGTGCAAACTCCACACAGACAGACAGTCGCCCGAGGCTGGGATCGAACCCGGGTCCCTGGCGCTGTGAGGCCACAGTGGGAACCATGGCGTCACCGTGTCACTGTAATGTATCAGCTCCCAAACCCCTTGATTAGACACCAGAGCCTAACTCACTCCCAGAGTATCTGTTCATCTTTATAGAAACCCACCAAACCCATTGATTGCACTCCAATCTGGACCAAGGCTCCCAGCTTCCTCTTGTATTGTCGAAATGAACCAGCCCGTACCCCTTTGATCAGAGTCTGGTCTGTAACTCATTCCCAGGGCCCTGTTTTTGGGGCTGCAGAAACCATCCAAAACCCTGGATGAGATTGCACTGTGTAACTCACTCCCAGAATATCTGCTGCATAGATAAACCACCCTGACCTATGGGATTAGATTTAAACGGGGAATTTATGGCCAAGGTATCAGTTGTTCTGTTTATGAAACACCTCGAACACATCAATTGGATTTCAGTTTGTAACATTCCCCCTGGTGACTCTGATTCCATACACTACCCAATCAGTCCATTGAGATTCCAAACCCAGAAACTGTCATTCTATATGTAAACTACTCGAAACCCCTCAATTAGATTCCAGTCTGTAACTCACCCTCAGGTATTTATTATTCTGTATATAAACCACTCTGAACCTCTCGATCGGATTTCAGTCTGTAACCCCCTCCCGGGTATCTGTTATTCTGTATATAAACCACCCCGAACCCCTCGATTAGATTCCAGTCTGTAACTCCCTCCCGGGTCTCTGTTATTCTGTATATAAACCACCCCGAACCCCTCGATTAGATTCCAGTCTGTAACTCCCTCCCGGGTATCTGTTATTCTGTATATAAACCACCCTGAACCCCTCGATTAAATTCCAGTCTGTAACCACCTCCTGGATATCTGTTATTCTGTATATACACCACCCTGAACCCCTCGATTAGATTCCAGTCTGTAACTCCTTCCCGGGTATCTGTTATTCTATATATAAACCACCCTAAACCCCTCGATTAGATTCCAGTCTGTAACTCCCTCCCGGGTATCTGTTATTCTGTATATAAACCACTCCGAACCCCTCGATTAGATTCCAGTCTGTAACCCCCTCCTGGGTATCTGTTATTCTGTACATAAACCACCCTGAACCCCTCGATTAGATTCAAGTCTGTAACTCCCTCCCGGGTATCTGTTATTCTGTATATAAACCACCCCGAACCCCTCGATTAGATTCCAGTCTGTAACTCCCTCCCGGGTATCTGTTATTCTGTATATAAACCACGCCGAACCCCTCGATTAGATTCCAGTCTGGAACTCCCTCCCGGGTATCTGTTATTCTGTATATAAACCACGCCGAACCCCTCGATTAGATTCCAGTCGGGAACACCCTCCCGGGTATCTGTTATTCTGTATATAAACCACCCTGAACCCCTCGATTAGATTCCAGTCTGTAACTCCCTCCCGGGTATCTGTTATTCTGTATATAAACCACCCCGAACCCCTCGATTAGATTCCAGTCTGTAACTCCCTCCCGGGTCTCTGTTATTCTGTATATAAACCACCCTGAACCCCTCGATTAGATTCCAGTCTGTAACTCCCTCCCGGGGTATCTGTTATTCTGTATATAAACCACCCCGAACCCCTCGATTAGATTCCAGTCTGTAACTCCCTCCCGGGGCATCTGTTATTCTGTATATAAACCACCCTGAACCCCTTGATTAGATTCCAGTCTGTAACTCCCTCCCGGGTATCTGTTATTCTGTATATAAACCACCCCGAACCCCTCGATTAGATTCCAGTCTGTAACTCCCTCCCGGGGCATCTGTTATTCTGTATATAAACCACCCTGAACCCCTTGATTAGATTCCAGTCTGTAACTCCCTCCCGGGTATCTGTTATTCTGTATATAAACCACCCCAAACCCCTCGATTATATTCCAGTCTGTAACTCCCTCCCGGGTATCTGTTATTCTGTATATAAACCACCCCAAACCCCTCGATTAGATTCCAGTCTGTAACTCCCTCCCGGGTATCTGTTATTCTGTATATTAACCCCCCTGAACCCTTCGATTAGATTCCGGTCTGTAACTCCCTCCCGGATATCTGTTATTCTGTATATACACCACCCCAAACCCATCGATTAGGTTGCAGTCTGTAACTCCCTCCCGGGTATCTGTTATTCTGTATATAAACCACCCCGAACCCCTTGACTAGATTCCAGTCTGTAACTCCCTCCCGGGTATCTGTTATTCTGTATATAAACCCCCCCGAACCCCTCGATTAGATTCCAGTCTGTAACTCCCTCCCGGGTTTCTGTTATTCTGTATATTAACCCCCCTGAACCCATCGATTAGATTCCGGACTGTAACTCCCTCCCGGATATCTGTTATTCTGTACATACACCACCCCAAACCCATCGATTAGATTCCAGTCTGTAACTCCCTCCTGGGTATCTGTTATTCTGTATATAAACCACCCCGAACCCCTTGATTAGATTCCAGTCTGTAACTCCCTCCCGGGGTATCTGTTATTCTGTATATAAACCACCCCGAACCCCTCCATAAGATTTCACTCTGTAACTCCCTCCCGGGTATCTGTTATTCTGTATATTAACCCCCCTGAACCCATCGATTAGATTCCAGTTTGTAACTCCCTCCCGGGTATCTGTTATTCTGTTTTTAAACCACCCTGAACCCCTCGATTAGATTCCAGTCTGTAACTCCCTCCCGGGTATCTGTTATTCTGTATATAAACCATCCTGAACCCCTCGATTAGATTCCAGTCTGTAACCCCCTCCCGGGTATCTGTTATTCTGTATATAAACCACCCCGAACCCCTCGATTAGATTCCAGTCTGTAACTCCCTCCCGGGTATCTGTTATTCTGTGTATAAACCCCCCCGAACCCCTCAATTAGATTCCAGTCTGTAACTCCCTCCCGGGTATCTGTTATTCTGTATATAAACCACCCCAAACCCCTCGATTAAATTCCAGTCTGTAACTCCCTCCCGGGGTATCTGTTAGTCTGTATATAAACCACCCCGACCCCCTCGATTAGATTCCAGTCTGTAACTCCCTCCCGGGTATCTGTTATTCTGTATATAAACCACCCTGAAACCCTCGATTAGATTCCAGTCTGTAACTCCCTCCCGGGTATCTGTTATTCTGTATATACACCACCCTGAACCCCTCGATTAGATTCCAGTCTGTAACTCCCTCCCGGGTATCTGTTATTCTGTATATAAACCACCCTGAACCCCCCGATTAGATTCCAATCTGTAACTCCCTCCCGGGTATCTGTTATTCTGTATATAAACCACCCTGAACCCCTCGATTAGATTCCAGCCTCTAAGTCGTACCCTGTTATCTGTTATTCTTAATAGCAACAATCTGAAAACTCTGCTTTTTCCTCTCTGTGTGCTGTATCCTGTGTCTTTGTCTGCTGGTGAGTTTGCCCTCAGTGTTGTATCTATACTTTGTCGTCATTGAGTGCAGTGTTTTGTTTAGACGTACCTCAGTGCTGTCCTTCTTGCTGAGTGTCTCTGCCCTCACACCAGTTGTGTCTGACGGAGAGTGTGGAGGACAGGGAAGTAAGGCACTTTAGTTGCCTGGCTGTTGTCCATCCCACATTTGCGTGTATCTGACGTTGAGAAGTCTCCAACTCTGGGTCGTGTGAAGTGAAGTCACATTTCTAGAATGTGTGTTCTCAGACTGCAAACATGTCAGTGGCCCCAACCCCTTCCCATTCACTCCCACGGCACACAATCCCAATGGACACCCCAACCCCTTCCCATTCACGCCCACGGCACACAATCCCAATGGACACCCCAACCCCTTCCCATTCACTCCCACTGTACACAATCCCAATGGACACCCCTCCCCCTTCCTATTCACTCCCACGGCACACAATCCCAATGGACCCCCCAACCCCTTCCCATTCACTCCCACGGCACACAATCCCAATGGACCCCAACCCCTTCCCATTCACTCCCACTGTACACAATCCCAATGGACACCCCTCCCCCTTCCTATTCACTCCCACGGCACACAATCCCAAAGAACCCCAACCCCTTCCCATTCACTCCCACTGTACACAATCCCAAAGAACCCCAACACCTTCCCATTCACTCCCACTGTACACAATCCCAAAGAACCCCAACCCCTTCCCATTCACTCCCACGGCACACAATCCCAATGGACCCCAACCCCTTCCCATTCACTCCCACGGCACACAATCCCAATGGTCCCCAACCCCTTCCCATTCACTCCCACGGCACACAATCCCAATGGACCCCAACCCCTTCCCATTCACTCCCACTGTACACAATCCCAAAGAACCCCAACCCCTTCCCATTCACTCCCACGGCACACAATCCCAATGGACCCCAACCCCTTCCCATTCACTCCCACGGCACACAATCCCAATGGTCCCCAACCCCTTCTCATTCACTCCCACGGCACACAATCCCAATGGACCCCCAACACCTTCCCATTCACTCCCACTGTACACAATGCCAAAGAACCCCAACCCCTTCCCATTCACTCCCACGGCACACAATCCCAATGGACCCCAACCCCTTCCCATTCACTCCCACGGCACACAATCCCAATGGACTCCCCAACCCCTTCCCATTCACTCCCACTGCACACAATCCCAATGAACCCCAACCCCTTCCCAATCACTCCCACGGCACACAATCCCAATGGACCCCAACCCCTTCCCATTCACTCCCACGGCACACAATCCCAATGGACCCCCCAACCCCTTCCCATTCACTCCCACTGCACACAATCCCAATGGACACCCCAACCCCTTCCCATTCACTCCCACGGCACACAATCCCAATGGACACCCCAACCCCTTCCCATTCACTCCCACGGCACACAATCCCAAAGAACCCCAACCCCTTCCCATTCACTCCCACTGTACACAATCCCAATGGACCCCCCAACCCCTTCCCATTCACTCCCACGGCACACAATCCCAATGGACCCCCAACACCTTCCCATTCACTCCCACTGCACACAATCCCAATGGACACCCCAACCCCTTCCCATTCACTCCCACGGCACACAATCCCAATGGACACCCCAACCCCTTCCCATTCACTCCCACAGCACACAATCCCAAAGAACCCCAACCCCTTCCCATTCACTCCCACGGCACACAATCCCAATGGACCCCCCAACCCCTTCCCATTCACTCCCACTGTACACAATCCCAATGGACACCCCAACCCCTTCCCATTCACTCCCACTGCACACAATCCCAATGGACACTCCAACCCCTTCCCATTCACTCCCACGGCACACAATCCCAATGAACCCCAACCCCTTCCCATTCACTCCCACGGCACACAATCCCAATGAACCCCAACCCCTTCCCATTCACTCCCACGGCACACAATCCCAATGAACCCCAACCCCTTCCCATTCACTCCCACTGCACACAATCCCAATGAACCCCAACCCCTTCCCATTCACTCCCACGGCACACAATCCCAATGAAACCCAACCCCTTCCCATTCACTCCCACGGCACACAATCCCAATGAACCCCAACCCTTCCCATTCACTCCCACTGCACACAATCCCAATGGACCCCAACCCCTTCCCATTCACTCCCACTGCACACAATCCCAAAGAACCCCAATCCCTTCCCATTCACTCCCACGGCACACAATCCCAAAGAACCCCAATCCCTTACCATTCACTCCCACGGCACACAATCCCAATGGACCCCCCAACCCCTTCCCATTCACTCCCACAGCACACAATCCCAATGAACCCCAACCCCTTCCCATTCACTCCCATGGCACACAATCCCAATGGACACCCCAACCCCTTCCCATTCACTCCCACGGCACACAATCCCAATGGACCCCAACCCCTTCCCATTCACTCCCACGGCACACAATCCCAATGGACCCCAAACCCCTTCCCATTCACTCCCACGGCACACAATCCCAAAGAACCCCAACCCCTTCCCATTCACTCCCACGGCACACAATCCCAAAGAACCCCAACCCCTACCCATTCACTCCAACTGCACACAATCCCAAAGAACCCCAATCCCTTCCCATTCACTCCCACGGCACACAATCCCAATGGACCCCAAACCCCTTCCCATTCACTCCCACGGCACACAATCCCAAAGAACCCCAACCCCTTCCCATTCACTCCCACGGCACACAATCCCAAAGAACCCCAACCCCTTCCCATTCACTCCCACTGTACACAATCCCAAAGAACCCCAACCCCTTCCCATTCACTCCAACTGCACACAATCCCAAAGAACCCCAATCCCTTCCCATTCACTCCCACGGCACACAATCCCAATGGACCCCAACCCCTTCCCATTCACTCCCACTGCACACAATCCCAATGGACACCCCAACCCCTTCCCATTCACTCCCACGGCACACAATCCCAAAGAACCCCAACCCCTTCCCATTCACTCCCACTGTACACAATCCCAATGGACACCCCAACCCCTTCCCATTCACTCCCACTGCACACAATCCCAATGGACACCCCAACCCCTTCCCATTCACTCCCACGGCACACAATCCCAATGAACCCCAACCCCTTCCCATTCACTCCCACGGCACACAATCCCAATGGACCCCCCAACCCCTTCCCATTCACTCCCACAGCACACAATCCCAATGAACCCCAACCCCTTCCCATTCACTCCCACGGCACACAATCCCAAAGTACCCCAATCCCTTCCCATTCACTCCCACGGCACACAATCCCAATGGACACCCCAACCCCTTCCCATTCACTCCCACTGCACACAATCCCAATGAACCCCAACCCCTTCCCATTCACTCCCACGGCACACAATCCCAAAGAACCCCAACCCCTTCCCATTCACTCCCACTGTACACAATCCCAATGGACACCCCAACCCCTTCCCATTCACTCCCACTGCACACAATCCCAATGGACACCCCAACCCCTTCCCATTCACTCCCACGGCACACAATCCCAATGGACCCCAACCCCTTCCCATTCACTCCCACGGCACACAATCCCAATGGACCCCAACCCCTTCCCATTCACTCCAACTGCACACAATCCCAAAGAACCCCAATCCCTTCCCATTCACTCCCACGGCACACAATCCCAATGGACCCCCCAACCCCTTCCCATTCACTCCCACTGCACACAATCCCAATGAACCCCAACCCCTTCCCATTCACTCCCACGGCACACAATCCCAATGGACCCCAACCCCTTCCCATTCACTCCCACTGCACACAATCCCAATGGACCCCAACCCCTTCCCCTTCACTCCCACTGTACACAATCCCAATGGACGCCCAACCCCTTCCCATTCACTCCCACTGCACACAATCCCAATGGACCCCAACCCCTTCCCATTCACTCCCACTGTACACAATCCCAATGGACCCCCAACATCTTCCCATTCACTCCCACTGCACACAATCCCAATGGACGCCCAACCCCTTCCCATTCACTCCCACGGCACACAATCCCAATGGACCCCCAACACCTTCCCATTCACTCCCACGGCACAGAATCCCAATGGACACCCCAACCCCTTCCCATTCACTCCCACTGCACACAATCCCAATGAACCCCAACCCCTTCCCATTCACTCCCACTGCACACAATCCCAAAGAACCCCAATCCGTTCCCATTCACTCCCACGGCACACAATCCCAAAGTACCCCAATCCCTTCCCATTCACTCCCACGGCACACAATCCCAATGGACCCCAACCCCTTCCCATTCACTCCAACTGCACACAATCCCAAAGAACCCCAATCCCTTCCCATTCACTCCCACGGCACACAATCCCAATGGACCCCCCAACCCCTTCCCATTCACTCCCACTGCACACAATCCCAATGAACCCCAACCCCTTCCCATTCACTCCCACGGCACACAATCCCAATGGACCCCAACCCCTTCCCATTCACTCCCACGGCACACAATCCCAATGGACCCCAACCCCTTCCCATTCACTCCAACTGCACACAATCCCAATGGACCCCCAACACCTTCCCATTCACTCCCACGGCACACAATCCCAATGGACTCCCCAACCCCTTCCCATTCACTCCCAGTGCACACAATCCCAATGGACACCCCAACCGCTTCCCATTCACTCCCACTGCACACAATCCCAATGGACACCCCAACCCCTTCCCATTCACTCCCACGGCACACAATCCCAATGGACACCCCAACCCCTTCCCATTCACTCCCACTGCACACAATCCCAATGGACCCCAACCCCTTCCCATTCACTCCCACGGCACACAATCCCAATGGACCCCCCAACCCCTTCCCATTCACTCCCACTGCACACAATCCCAAAGAACCCCAACCCCTTCCCATTCACTCCCACGGCACACAATCCCAATGGACCCCCAACCCCTTCCCATTCACTCCCACTGTACACAATCCCAAAGAACTCCAACCCCTTCCCATTCACTCCCACAGCACACAATCCCAAAAAACCCCAACCCCTTCCCATTCACTCCCACGGCACACAATCCCAATGGACCCCAACCCCTTCCCATTCACTCCCACTGCACACAATCCCAATGAACCCCAACCCCTTCCCATTCACTCCCACGGCAAACAATCCCAATGGACACCCAACACCTTCCCATTCACTCCCACGGCAAACAATCCCAATGGACCCCCAACACCTTCCCATTCACTCCCATTGTACACAATCCCAATGAACCCCAACCCCTTCCCATTCACTCCCACTGTACACAATCCCAATGGACCCCCAACCCCTTCCCATTCACTCCCACGGCACACAATCCCAATGGACGCCCAACCCCTTCCCATTCACTCCCATTGTACACAATCCCAATGAACCCCAACCCCTTCCCATTCACTCCCACTGTACACAATCCCAATGGACTCCCCAACCCCTTCCCATTCACTCCCACGGCACACAATCCCAATGGACCCCAACCCCTTCCCATTCACTCCCACTGCACACAATCCCAATGGACACCCCAACCCCTTCCCATTCACTCCCACTGCACACAATCCCAATGGACACCCCAACCCCTTCCCATTCACTCCCACTGTACACAATCCCAATGGACGCCCAACCCCTTCCCATTCACTCCCACAGCACACAGTCCCAATGGACACCCCAACCCCTTCCCATTCACTCCCACGGCACACAATCCCAAAGAACCCCAACCCCTTCCCATTCACTCCCACTGTACACAATCCCAATGGACACCCCAACCCCTTCCCATTCACTCCCACTGTACACAATCCCAATGGACACCCCAACCCCTTCCCATTCACTCCCACAGCACACAGTCCCAATGGACACCCCAACCCCTTCCCATTCACTCCCACGGCACACAATCCCAAAGAACCCCAACCCCTTCCCATTCACTCCCACTGTACACAATCCCAATGGACACCCCAACCCCTTCCCATTCACTCCCACTGTACACAATCCCAATGGACCCCAACCCCTTCCCATTCACACCAACTACAGACAATCGCAAGAGGCCCAACCCCTTCCCATTCACTCCCACTGCACACAATCCCAATGGACACCCCAACCCCTTCCCATTCACTCCCACTGTACACAATCCCAATGGACCCCAACCCCTTCCTATTCACTCCCACTGCACACAATCCCAATGGACCCCCAACCCCTTCCCATTCACTCCCACTGCACACAATCCCAATGGACCCCAACCCCTTCCTATTCACTCCCACTGCACACAATCCCAATGGACCCCAACTCCTTCCCATTCACTCCCACTGCACACAATCCCAATGGACCCCAACCCCTTCCCATTCACTCCCACGGCACACAATCCCAATGGACCCCAACCCCTTCCCATTCACTCCCACGGCACACAATCCCAATGGTCCCAAACCCCTTCCCATTCACTCCCACCGTAGACAATTCCAGTGACCCCCAAACCCATTCCATTCACACCCACTGCAGACAATCCTGGTGCCTTTGTGTCTAGGCCCAGCTTTGTTCCGTGGATACGTTGTTAGGGGGTGTATCTCTCCAGGATAACTGCAGCCTTTTATATGATATTAAAATCACTAACATCTGGCCGCTGTGTTTGCCCTGTGTCTGGAGCCTGGGTCTCTTGATTCAGCGGTGAACTTGGCCAATTGTCCCAGCATCCCTTGCTGTTCAGTCAAGTTTGCAATCCAATCTGAGTCGTTCTCCCAGTTGCAAGTGGCCGTGGGTTTGGAAGATGTCGGCAACTGAGTTTTGGTGAATATTTGGCAACGCATCGTGGAAATGTTAGGCACTGTGCGAGTGAGCACCTGCGGTTGGAGGGAGTGGACGTTTTTGGATGTGGTGCTAAACAAATTCAAAACTTCAGTTTGCAGCAGCGGATCGGACAGAATTGGTGGGTGTCACTGTGACCGGGATGTTTTCAGAAAGTTGTGGTAAATGTGTGAGATTCACATTCTGTACGTGTGAAGGAACATCAGGGATAAAGATAGATAGAGTAAAAATGTGGCAAAATCCCCGAGCAAAATGACTAATCACAACAAAATGTGCTCCACACCCAGTACCACACCACTCAGAAGGATTTGCAGAAAATCCCCTCTCTCTCAGGGAGATATCTGTACACTGACTGGTGTCTCTCAGTCCCCTCTCTCTCTCTCTCAGGGAGATATCTGTACACTGACTGGTGTCTCTCAGTCCCCTCTCTCTCAGGGAGATATCTGTACACTGACTGGTGTCTCTCAGTCCCCTCTCTCTCAGGGAGATATCTGTACACTGACTGGTGTCTCTCAGTCCTCTCTCTCTCAGGGAGATATCTGTACACTGACTGGTGTCTCTCAGTCCCCTCTCTCTGTCTCAGGGAGATATCTGTACACTGACTGGTGTCTCTCAGTCCTCTCTCTCTCTCAGGGAGATATCTGTACACTGACTGGTGTCTCTCAGTCCCCTCTCTCTCAGGGAGATATCTGTACACTGACTGGTGTCTCTCAGTCCCCTCTTTCTCTCTCAGGGAGATATCTGTACGCTGACTGGTGTCTCTCAGTCCCCTCTCTCTCAGGGAGATATCTGTACACTGACTGGTGTCTCTCAGTCCCCACTCTCTCTCAGGGAGATATCTGTACACTGACTGGTGTCTCTCAGTCCCCTCTCTCTCTCTCTCAGGGAGATAACTGTACACTGACTGGTGTCTCTCAGTCCCCTCTCTCTCTCTCAGGGAGATATCTGTACACTGACTGGTGTCTCTCAGTCCCCTCTCTCTCTCTCTCAGGGAGATAACTGTACACTGACTGGTGTCTCTCAGTCCCCTCTCTCTCTCTCAGGGAGATATCTGTACACTGACTGGTGTCTCTCAGTACCCCCCGCTTCTCTCTCTCAGGGAGATATCTGTACACTGACTGTTGTCTCTCAGTCCCCTCTCTCTCTCTCTCAGGGAGATATCTGTACACTGACTGGTGTCTCTCAGTCCCCTCTCTCTCTCAGGGAGATGTCTGTACACTGACTGGTGTCTCTCAGTCACCTCTCTCTCTCTCTCAGGGTGATATCTGTACACTGACTGGTGTCTCTCAGTCCTCCCTCTCTCTCTCAGGGAGATATCTGTACACTGACTGGTGTCTCTCAGTCCCCTCTCTCTCTCAGGGAGATGTCTGTACACTGACTGGTGTCTCTCAGTCCCCTCTCTCTCTCTCTCAGGATGATATCTGTACACTGACTGGTGTCTCTCTGTCCTCCCTCTCTCTCTCAGGGAGATATCTGTACACTGACTGGTGTCTCTCAGTCCCCTCTCTCTCTCTCTCAGGGAGATATCTGTACACTGACTGGTGTCTCTCAGTCCCCTCTCTCTCTCTCTCAGGGAGATATCTGCACACTGACTGGTGTCTCTCAGTCCCCTCTCTCTCTCTCAGGGAGATATCTGTACACTGACTGGTGTCTCTCAGTCCTCTCTCTCTCTCAGGGAGATATCTGTACACTGACTGGTGTCTCTCAGTCCCCTCTCTCTCAGGGAGATATCTGTACACTGACTGGTGTCTCTCAGTCCCCTCTTTCTCTCTCAGGGAGATATCTGTACGCTGACTGGTGTCTCTCAGTCCCCTCTCTCTCAGGGAGATATCTGTACACTGACTGGTGTCTCTCAGTCCCCACTCTCTCTCAGGGAGATAACTGTACACTGACTGGTGTCTCTCAGTCCCCTCTCTCTCTCTCTCAGGGAGATAACTGTACACTGACTGGTGTCTCTCAGTCCCCTCTCTCTCTCTCAGGGAGATATCTGTACACTGACTGGTGTCTCTCAGTCCCCTCTCTCTCTCTCTCAGGGAGATAACTGTACACTGACTGGTGTCTCTCAGTCCCCTCTCTCTCTCTCAGGGAGATATCTGTACACTGACTGGTGTCTCTCAGTACCCCCCGCTTCTCTCTCTCAGGGAGATATCTGTACACTGACTGTTGTCTCTCAGTCCCCTCTCTCTCTCTCTCAGGGAGATATCTGTACACTGACTGGTGTCTCTCAGTCCCCTCTCTCTCTCAGGGAGATGTCTGTACACTGACTGGTGTCTCTCAGTCACCTCTCTCTCTCTCTCAGGGTGATATCTGTACACTGACTGGTGTCTCTCAGTCCTCCCTCTCTCTCTCAGGGAGATATCTGTACACTGACTGGTGTCTCTCAGTCCCCTCTCTCTCTCAGGGAGATGTCTGTACACTGACTGGTGTCTCTCAGTCCCCTCTCTCTCTCTCTCAGGATGATATCTGTACACTGACTGGTGTCTCTCTGTCCTCCCTCTCTCTCTCAGGGAGATATCTGTACACTGACTGGTGTCTCTCAGTCCCCTCTCTCTCTCTCAGGGAGATATCTGTACACTGACTGGTGTCTCTCAGTCCCCTCTCTCTCTCTCTCAGGGAGATATCTGCACACTGACTGGTGTCTCTCAGTCCCCTCTCTCTCTCTCAGGGAGATATCTGTACACTGACTGGTGTCTCTCAGTCCCCTCTCTCTCTCTCTCAGGGAGATATCTGTACACTGACTGGTGTCTCTCAGTCCCCTCTCTCTCAGGGAGATATCTGTACACTGACTTGTGTCTCTCAGACCCCCCACTCTCTCTATCTCTCAGGGACATATCTGCACAGTGACTGGTGTCTCTCAGTCCCCTCTCTCTCTCAGGGAGATATCTGTACACTGACTGGTGTCTCTCAGTCCCCTCTCTCTCTCTCTCTCAGGGAGATATCTGTACACTGACTGGTGTCTCTCAGTCCCCTCTCTCTCTCTCTCTCAGGGAGATATCTGTACACTGACTGGTGTCTCTCCGTCCCCTCTCTCTCTCAGGGAGATATCTGTACACTGACTGGTGTCTCTCAGTCCCCTCTCTCTCAGGGAGATATCTGTACACTGACTGGTGTCTCTCAGTCCCCTCTTTCTCTCAGGGAGATATCTGTACACTGACTGGTGTCTCTCAGTCCCCCCTCTCTCTCTCAGTGAGATATCTGTACACTGACTGGTGTCTCTCAGTCCCCTCTCTCTCTCAGGGAGATATCTGTACACTGACTGGTGTCTCTCAGTCCTCTCTCTCTCAGGGAGATATCTGTACACTGACTGGGGCCTCTCAGTCCCCTCTCTCTCTCTCAGGGAGATATCTGTACACTGACTGGTGTCTCTCAGTCCCCCGTCTCTATGTCAGGGAGATATCTGTACACTGACTGGTGTCTCTTAGTCCCGTCTCTCTCAGGGAGATATCTGTACACTGACTGGTGTCTCTCAATCCCCACTCTCTCTTAGGGAGATATCTGTACACTGACTGGTGTCTCTCAGTCCCCTCTCTCTCAGGGAGGTATCTGTACACTGACTGGTGTCTCTCCGTTCCCTCTCTCTCTCAGGGAGATATCTGGACACTGACTGGTGTCTCTCAGTCCCCTCTCTCTCTCAGGGAGATATCTGTACACTGACAGGTGCCTCTCAGTCCCCTCTCTCTCTCAGGGAGATATCAGTACAGTGACTGGTGTCTCTCAGTCCTCTCTCTCTCTCTCTCAGGGAGATATCTGTACACTGACTGGTGTCTCTCAGTCCCCTCTCTCTCAGGGAGATATCTGTACACTGACTGGTGTCTCTCATTCCCCTCTCTCTCTCAGGGAGATATCTGTACACTGACTGGTGTCTCTCAGTCCCCTCTCTCTCTCAGGGAGATATCTGTACACTGACTGGTGTCTCTCAGTCCCCTCAATCTCTCAGGGAGATATCTGTACACTGACTTGTGTCTCTCAGTCCCCCCACTCTCGCTCTCTCTCTCAGGGACATAT
Organism: Chiloscyllium punctatum; assembly: GCF_047496795.1. Taxonomy (NCBI): domain Eukaryota; kingdom Metazoa; phylum Chordata; class Chondrichthyes; order Orectolobiformes; family Hemiscylliidae; genus Chiloscyllium; species Chiloscyllium punctatum. Next base: position 307,714 of record NW_027309972.1, read on the forward strand.
CTGCACACTGAATGGTGTCTCTCAGTCCCCTCTTTCTCTCAGGGAGATATCTGTACGCTGACTAGTGTCTCTCAGTCCCCTCTCTCTCTCTCAGTGAGATATCTGTACACTGACTGGTGTCTCTCAGTCCCCTCTCTCTCTCAGGGAGATATCTGTACACTGACTGGTGTCTCTCAGTCCTCTCTCTCTCAGGGAGATATCTGTACACTGACTGGGGTCTCTCAGTCCCCCCTCTCTCTCTCAGGGAGATATCTGTACACTGACTGGTGTCTCACAGTCCCCCCTCTCGATCTCAGGGAGATATCTGTACACTGACTGGTGTCTCTCAGTCCCCTCCCTCTCTCTCTCAGGGAGATATCTGTACACTGACTGGTGTCTCTCAGTCCCCACTCTCGCTCAGAGAGATATCTGTACACTGAATGGTGTCTCTCAGTCCCCTCTCTCTCTCACTCAGAGAGATATCTGTACATTGAATGGTGTCTCTCAGTCCCCTCTCTCTCTCTCTCAGGGAGATATCTGTACACTGACTGGTGTCACTCAGTCCCCTCCCTCTCTCTCAGGGAGATATCTGTACACTGACTGGTGTCTCTCAGTCCCCCCTCTCTCTCACAGGGGGATATCTGTACACTGACTGGTGTCTCTCAGTGCCCTCTCTCTCTCTCAGGGAGATATCTGTACACTGACTGGTGTCTCTCAGTCCCCTCTCTCTCAGGGAGATAGCTGTACACTGACTGGTGTCTCTCAGTCCCCCCTCTCTCTCTCAGGGAGATATCTGTACACTGACTGGTGTCTCTCTGTCCCCTCTCTCTCTCTCAGGGAAATATCTGTACACTGACTGGTGTCTCTCAGTCCCCCCTCTCTCTCTCAGGGAGATATCTGTACACTGACTGGTGTCTCTCAGTCCCCTCTCTCTCTCAGGGAGATATCTGGACACTGACTGGTGTCTCTCAGTCCCCTCACTCTCTCAGGGAGATATCTGTACACTGACTGGTGTCTCTCAGTCCCCCCCTCTCTCTCAGGGAGATATTTGTACACTGACTGGTGTCTCTCAGTCCCCTCTCTCTCTCTCAGGGAGATATTTGTACACTGACTGGTGTCTCTCAGTTCCCCCCTCTCTCTCTCTCAGGGAGATATCTATACACTGACTGGTGTCTCTCAGTCCCCCCTCTCTCTCACAGGGAGATATCTCAACACTGACTGGTGTCTCGGAGTCCCCTCCCTCTCTCTCAAGGTGATATCTGTACACTGACTGGTGTCCCTCAGTCCCCTCTCTCTCTCAGGAAGATATCTGTACACGGACTGGTTTCACTCAGACCCCTCTCTGTCTCTCAGGGAGATATCTGTACACTGACTGGTGTCTCTCAGTCCCCTCTCTCTCTCAGGGAGATATCTGTACACTGACTGGTTTCACTCAGACCCCTCTCTCTCTCTCAGGGAGATATCTGTACATTGACAGATGTCTCTCAGTCACCCCTCTCTCCCTCTCAGGGAGATATCTGTACACTGACTGGTGTTTCTCAGTCTCCTCTCTCTCAGGGTGATATCTGTACACTGACTGGTGTCTCTCAGTCCCCTCTCTCTCTCAGGGAGATATCTGTACACTGACTGGTGTCTCTCAGTCCCCCCTCTCTCTCAGGAAGATATCTGTACACTGACTGGTTTCACTCAGACCCCTCTCTCTCTCTCAGGGAGATATCTGTATATTGACTGATGTCTCTCAGTCACCCCTCTCTCCCTCTCAGGGAGATATCTGTACACTGACTGGTGTCTCTCAGTCCCCCCTCTCTCTCACAGGGGGATATCTGTACACTGACTGGTGTCTCTCAGTCCCCTCTCTCTCTCTCAGGGAGATATCTGTACACTGACTGGTGTCTCTCAGTCCCCTCTCTCTCAGGGAGATAGCTGTACACTGACTGGTGTCTCTCAGTCCCCCCTCTCTCTCTCAGGGAGATATCTGTACACTGACTGGTGTCTCTCTGTCCCCTCTCTCTCTCTCAGGGAAATATCTGTACACTGACTGGTGTCTCTCAGTCCCCCCTCTCTCTCTCAGGGAGATATCTGTACACTGACTGGTGTCTCTCAGTCCCCTCTCTCTCTCAGGGAGATATCTGGACACTGACTGGTGTCTCTCAGTCCCCTCACTCTCTCAGGGAGATATCTGTACACTGACTGGTGTCTCTCAGTCCCCCCCTCTCTCTCAGGGAGATATTTGTACACTGACTGGTGTCTCTCAGTCCCCTCTCTCTCTCTCAGGGAGATATTTGTACACTGACTGGTGTCTCTCAGTTCCCCCCTCTCTCTCTCTCAGGGAGATATCTATACACTGACTGGTGTCTCTCAGTCCCCCCTCTCTCTCACAGGGAGATATCTCAACACTGACTGGTGTCTCGGAGTCCCCTCCCTCTCTCTCAAGGTGATATCTGTACACTGACTGGTGTCCCTCAGTCCCCTCTCTCTCTCAGGAAGATATCTGTACACGGACTGGTTTCACTCAGACCCCTCTCTGTCTCTCAGGGAGATATCTGTACACTGACTGGTGTCTCTCAGTCCCCTCTCTCTCTCAGGGAGATATCTGTACACTGACTGGTTTCACTCAGACCCCTCTCTCTCTCTCAGGGAGATATCTGTACATTGACAGATGTCTCTCAGTCACCCCTCTCTCCCTCTCAGGGAGATATCTGTACACTGACTGGTGTTTCTCAGTCTCCTCTCTCTCAGGGTGATATCTGTACACTGACTGGTGTCTCTCAGTCCCCTCTCTCTCTCAGGGAGATATCTGTACACTGACTGGTGTCTCTCAGTCCCCCCTCTCTCTCAGGAAGATATCTGTACACTGACTGGTTTCACTCAGACCCCTCTCTCTCTCTCAGGGAGATATCTGTATATTGACTGATGTCTCTCAGTCACCCCTCTCTCCCTCTCAGGGAGATATCTGTACACTGACTGGTGTCTCTCAGTCCCCTCTCCCTCTCTCAGGGAGATATCTGTACACTGACTGGTGTCTCTCAGTCCCCCCCCCCTCTCTCCCTCTCAGGGAGATATCTGTACACTGACTGGTGTCTCTCAGTCCCCTCTCTCTCTCAGGAAGATATCTGTACACTGACTGGTTTCACTCAGACCCCTCTCTCTCTCTCAGGGAGATATCTGTATATTGACTGATGTCTCTCAGTCACCCCTCTCTCCCTCTCAGGGAGATATCAGTACACTGACTGCTGTTTCTCAGTCTCCTCTCTCTCAGGGAGAAATCTGTACACTGACTGGTGTCTCTCAGTTACCTCTCCCTCAGGGAGATATCTGTACACTGACTGGTTTCACTCAGACCCCTCTGTCCCTCTCAGGGAGATATCTGTACAATGACTGGTGTCTCTCAGTCTCCTCTCTCTCTCTCTCTCAGGGAGATATCTGTACACTGACTGGTGTCTGTCAGTCCCGCCTCCCTCAGGGAGATATCTGTACACTGACTGGTTTCACTCAGACCCCTCTGTCCCTCTCAGGGAGATATCTGTACAATGACTGGTGTCTCTCAGTCCCCTCTCTCTCTCTCAAGGAGATATTTGTACACTGACTGGTTTCACTCAGACCCCTCTCTCTCTCTCAGGGAGATATCTGTATATTGACTGATGTCTCTCAGTCACCCCTCTCTCCCTCTCAGGGAGATATCTGTACACTGACTGGTGTTTCTCAGTCTCCTCTCTCTCAGGGAGATATCTGTACACTGACTGGTGTATCTCAGTCCCCTCTCTCTCAGGGAGACAGCTGTACACTGACTGGTGTCTCTCAGTCCCCCCTCTCTCTTTCAGGGAGATATCTGTACACTGACTTGTGTCTCCCTGTCCCCTCTCTCTCTCTCAGGGAAATATCTGTACACTGACTGGTGTCTCTCAGTCCACTCTCTCTCTCTCAGGGAGATATTTGTACACTGACTGGTGTCTCTCAGTCCCCTCTCTCTATCTCAGGGAGATATCTGTACACTGACTGGTGTCTCTCAGTCCCCTATCTCTCTCAAGGAGATATCTGTACACTGACTGGCGTCTCTCAGTCCCCCCTCTCTCTCTCAGGGAGATATTTGTACACTGACTGGTGTCTCTCAGTTCCCCCCTCTCTCTCTCTCAGGGAGATATCTGTACACTGACTGGTTTCACTCAGACCCCTCTCTCTCTGTCAGGGAGATATCTGTACATTGACTGATGTCTCTCAGTCACCCCTCTCTCCCTCTCAGGGAGATATCTGTACACTGACTGGTGTTTCTCAGTCTCGTCTCTCTCAGGGAGATATCTGTACGCTGACTGGAGTCTCTCAGTCCCCTATTCCTCTCTCTCAGGGCGATAATTGTTCACTGACTGAGGTCTCTCAGTCCCCTCTCTCTCTCTCAGGGAGATATCTGTACGCTGACTGGAGTCTCTCAGTCCCCTATTCCTCTCTCTCAGGGCGATAATTGTTCACTGACTGAGGTCTCTCAGTCCCCTCTCTCTCTCTCAGGGAGATATCTGTACACTGACTGGTTTCACTCAGATCCCTCTGTCACTCTCAGGGAGATATCTGTACAATGACTGGTGTCTCTCAGTCCCCTCACTCTCTCTCAGGGAGATATCTGTACACTGACTGGTGTCTCTCAGTCCCCTCTCTCTCAGGGAGATATCTGTACACTGACTTGTGTCTCTCAGTCCCCCCACTCTCGCTCTCTCTCTCAGGGACATATCTGCACACTGAATGGTGTCTCTCAGTCCCCTCTTTCTCTCAGGGAGATATCTGTACGCTGACTAGTGTCTCTCAGTCCCCTCTCTCTCTCTCAGTGAGATATCTGTACACTGACTGGTGTCTCTCAGTCCCCTCTCTCTCTCAGGGAGATATCTGTACACTGACTGGTGTCTCTCAGTCCTCTCTCTCTCAGGGAGATATCTGTACACTGACTGGGGTCTCTCAGTCCCCCCTCTCTCTCTCAGGGAGATATCTGTACACTGACTGGTGTCTCACAGTCCCCCCTCTCGATCTCAGGGAGATATCTGTACACTGACTGGTGTCTCTCAGTCCCCTCCCTCTCTCTCTCAGGGAGATATCTGTACACTGACTGGTGTCTCTCAGTCCCCACTCTCGCTCAGAGAGATATCTGTACACTGAATGGTGTCTCTCAGTCCCCTCTCTCTCTCACTCAGAGAGATATCTGTACATTGAATGGTGTCTCTCAGTCCCCTCTCTCTCTCTCTCAGGGAGATATCTGTACACTGACTGGTGTCACTCAGTCCCCTCCCTCTCTCTCAGGGAGATATCTGTACACTGACTGGTGTCTCTCAGTCCCCCCTCTCTCTCACAGGGGGATATCTGTACACTGACTGGTGTCTCTCAGTCCCCTCTCTCTCTCTCAGGGAGATATCTGTACACTGACTGGTGTCTCTCAGTCCCCTCTCTCTCAGGGAGATAGCTGTACACTGACTGGTGTCTCTCAGTCCCCCCTCTCTCTCTCAGGGAGATATCTGTACACTGACTGGTGTCTCTCTGTCCCCTCTCTCTCTCTCAGGGAAATATCTGTACACTGACTGGTGTCTCTCAGTCCCCCCTCTCTCTCTCAGGGAGATATCTGTACACTGACTGGTGTCTCTCAGTCCCCTCTCTCTCTCAGGGAGATATCTGGACACTGACTGGTGTCTCTCAGTCCCCTCACTCTCTCAGGGAGATATCTGTACACTGACTGGTGTCTCTCAGTCCCCCCCTCTCTCTCAGGGAGATATTTGTACACTGACTGGTGTCTCTCAGTCCCCTCTCTCTCTCTCAGGGAGATATTTGTACACTGACTGGTGTCTCTCAGTTCCCCCCTCTCTCTCTCTCAGGGAGATATCTATACACTGACTGGTGTCTCTCAGTCCCCCCTCTCTCTCTCAGGGAGATATCTGTACACTGACTGGTGTCTCTCAGTCCCCTCCCTCTCTCTCAAGGTGATATCTGTACACTGACTGGTGTCCCTCAGTCCCCTCTCTCTCTCAGGAAGATATCTGTACACGGACTGGTTTCACTCAGACCCCTCTCTGTCTCTCAGGGAGATATCTGTACACTGACTGGTGTCTCTCAGTCCCCTCTCTCTCTCTCTCAGGGAGATATCTGTACACTGACTGGTGTCTCTCAGTCCCCTCTCTCTCTCAGGGAGATGTCTGTACACTGACTGGTGTCTCTCAGTCACCTCTCTCTCTCTCTCAGGGTGATATCTGTACACTGACTGGTGTCTCTCAGTCCTCCCTCTCTCTCTCAGGGAGATATCTGTACACTGACTGGTGTCTCTCAGTCCCCTCTCTCTCTCAGGGAGATGTCTGTACACTGACTGGTGTCTCTCAGTCCCCTCTCTCTCTCTCTCAGGATGATATCTGTACACTGACTGGTGTCTCTCTGTCCTCCCTCTCTCTCTCAGGGAGATATCTGTACACTGACTGGTGTCTCTCAGTCCCCTCTCTCTCTCTCAGGGAGATATCTGTACACTGACTGGTGTCTCTCAGTCCCCTCTCTCTCTCTCTCAGGGAGATATCTGCACACTGACTGGTGTCTCTCAGTCCCCTCTCTCTCTCTCAGGGAGATATCTGTACACTGACTGGTGTCTCTCAGTCCCCTCTCTCTCTCTCTCAGGGAGATATCTGTACACTGACTGGTGTCTCTCAGTCCCCTCTCTCTCAGGGAGATATCTGTACACTGACTTGTGTCTCTCAGACCCCCCACTCTCTCTATCTCTCAGGGACATATCTGCACAGTGACTGGTGTCTCTCAGTCCCCTCTCTCTCTCAGGGAGATATCTGTACACTGACTGGTGTCTCTCAGTCCCCTCTCTCTCTCTCTCTCAGGGAGATATCTGTACACTGACTGGTGTCTCTCAGTCCCCTCTCTCTCTCTCTCTCAGGGAGATATCTGTACACTGACTGGTGTCTCTCCGTCCCCTCTCTCTCTCAGGGAGATATCTGTACACTGACTGGTGTCTCTCAGTCCCCTCTCTCTCAGGGAGATATCTGTACACTGACTGGTGTCTCTCAGTCCCCTCTTTCTCTCAGGGAGATATCTGTACACTGACTGGTGTCTCTCAGTCCCCCCTCTCTCTCTCAGTGAGATATCTGTACACTGACTGGTGTCTCTCAGTCCCCTCTCTCTCTCAGGGAGATATCTGTACACTGACTGGTGTCTCTCAGTCCTCTCTCTCTCAGGGAGATATCTGTACACTGACTGGGGCCTCTCAGTCCCCTCTCTCTCTCTCAGGGAGATATCTGTACACTGACTGGTGTCTCTCAGTCCCCCGTCTCTATGTCAGGGAGATATCTGTACACTGACTGGTGTCTCTTAGTCCCGTCTCTCTCAGGGAGATATCTGTACACTGACTGGTGTCTCTCAATCCCCACTCTCTCTTAGGGAGATATCTGTACACTGACTGGTGTCTCTCAGTCCCCTCTCTCTCAGGGAGGTATCTGTACACTGACTGGTGTCTCTCCGTTCCCTCTCTCTCTCAGGGAGATATCTGGACACTGACTGGTGTCTCTCAGTCCCCTCTCTCTCTCAGGGAGATATCTGTACACTGACAGGTGCCTCTCAGTCCCCTCTCTCTCTCAGGGAGATATCAGTACAGTGACTGGTGTCTCTCAGTCCTCTCTCTCTCTCTCTCAGGGAGATATCTGTACACTGACTGGTGTCTCTCAGTCCCCTCTCTCTCAGGGAGATATCTGTACACTGACTGGTGTCTCTCATTCCCCTCTCTCTCTCAGGGAGATATCTGTACACTGACTGGTGTCTCTCAGTCCCCTCTCTCTCTCAGGGAGATATCTGTACACTGACTGGTGTCTCTCAGTCCCCTCAATCTCTCAGGGAGATATCTGTACACTGACTTGTGTCTCTCAGTCCCCCCACTCTCGCTCTCTCTCTCAGGGACATATCTGCACACTGAATGGTGTCTCTCAGTCCCCTCTTTCTCTCAGGGAGATATCTGTACGCTGACTAGTGTCTCTCAGTCCCCTCTCTCTCTCTCAGTGAGATATCTGTACACTGACTGGTGTCTCTCAGTCCCCTCTCTCTCTCAGGGAGATATCTGTACACTGACTGGTGTCTCTCAGTCCTCTCTCTCTCAGGGAGATATCTGTACACTGACTGGGGTCTCTCAGTCCCCCCTCTCTCTCTCAGGGAGATATCTGTACACTGACTGGTGTCTCACAGTCCCCCCTCTCGATCTCAGGGAGATATCTGTACACTGACTGGTGTCTCTCAGTCCCCTCCCTCTCTCTCTCAGGGAGATATCTGTACACTGACTGGTGTCTCTCAGTCCCCACTCTCGCTCAGAGAGATATCTGTACACTGAATGGTGTCTCTCAGTCCCCTCTCTCTCTCACTCAGAGAGATATCTGTACATTGAATGGTGTCTCTCAGTCCCCTCTCTCTCTCTCTCAGGGAGATATCTGTACACTGACTGGTGTCACTCAGTCCCCTCCCTCTCTCTCAGGGAGATATCTGTACACTGACTGGTGTCTCTCAGTCCCCCCTCTCTCTCACAGGGGGATATCTGTACACTGACTGGTGTCTCTCAGTGCCCTCTCTCTCTCTCAGGGAGATATCTGTACACTGACTGGTGTCTCTCAGTCCCCTCTCTCTCAGGGAGATAGCTGTACACTGACTGGTGTCTCTCAGTCCCCCCTCTCTCTCTCAGGGAGATATCTGTACACTGACTGGTGTCTCTCTGTCCCCTCTCTCTCTCTCAGGGAAATATCTGTACACTGACTGGTGTCTCTCAGTCCCCCCTCTCTCTCTCAGGGAGATATCTGTACACTGACTGGTGTCTCTCAGTCCCCTCTCTCTCTCAGGGAGATATCTGGACACTGACTGGTGTCTCTCAGTCCCCTCACTCTCTCAGGGAGATATCTGTACACTGACTGGTGTCTCTCAGTCCCCCCCTCTCTCTCAGGGAGATATTTGTACACTGACTGGTGTCTCTCAGTCCCCTCTCTCTCTCTCAGGGAGATATTTGTACACTGACTGGTGTCTCTCAGTTCCCCCCTCTCTCTCTCTCAGGGAGATATCTATACACTGACTGGTGTCTCTCAGTCCCCCCTCTCTCTCACAGGGAGATATCTCAACACTGACTGGTGTCTCGGAGTCCCCTCCCTCTCTCTCAAGGTGATATCTGTACACTGACTGGTGTCCCTCAGTCCCCTCTCTCTCTCAGGAAGATATCTGTACACGGACTGGTTTCACTCAGACCCCTCTCTGTCTCTCAGGGAGATATCTGTACACTGACTGGTGTCTCTCAGTCCCCTCTCTCTCTCAGGGAGATATCTGTACACTGACTGGTTTCACTCAGACCCCTCTCTCTCTCTCAGGGAGATATCTGTACATTGACAGATGTCTCTCAGTCACCCCTCTCTCCCTCTCAGGGAGATATCTGTACACTGACTGGTGTTTCTCAGTCTCCTCTCTCTCAGGGTGATATCTGTACACTGACTGGTGTCTCTCAGTCCCCTCTCTCTCTCAGGGAGATATCTGTACACTGACTGGTGTCTCTCAGTCCCCCCTCTCTCTCAGGAAGATATCTGTACACTGACTGGTTTCACTCAGACCCCTCTCTCTCTCTCAGGGAGATATCTGTATATTGACTGATGTCTCTCAGTCACCCCTCTCTCCCTCTCAGGGAGATATCTGTACACTGACTGGTGTCTCTCAGTCCCCCCTCTCTCTCACAGGGGGATATCTGTACACTGACTGGTGTCTCTCAGTCCCCTCTCTCTCTCTCAGGGAGATATCTGTACACTGACTGGTGTCTCTCAGTCCCCTCTCTCTCAGGGAGATAGCTGTACACTGACTGGTGTCTCTCAGTCCCCCCTCTCTCTCTCAGGGAGATATCTGTACACTGACTGGTGTCTCTCTGTCCCCTCTCTCTCTCTCAGGGAAATATCTGTACACTGACTGGTGTCTCTCAGTCCCCCCTCTCTCTCTCAGGGAGATATCTGTACACTGACTGGTGTCTCTCAGTCCCCTCTCTCTCTCAGGGAGATATCTGGACACTGACTGGTGTCTCTCAGTCCCCTCACTCTCTCAGGGAGATATCTGTACACTGACTGGTGTCTCTCAGTCCCCCCCTCTCTCTCAGGGAGATATTTGTACACTGACTGGTGTCTCTCAGTCCCCTCTCTCTCTCTCAGGGAGATATTTGTACACTGACTGGTGTCTCTCAGTTCCCCCCTCTCTCTCTCTCAGGGAGATATCTATACACTGACTGGTGTCTCTCAGTCCCCCCTCTCTCTCACAGGGAGATATCTCAACACTGACTGGTGTCTCGGAGTCCCCTCCCTCTCTCTCAAGGTGATATCTGTACACTGACTGGTGTCCCTCAGTCCCCTCTCTCTCTCAGGAAGATATCTGTACACGGACTGGTTTCACTCAGACCCCTCTCTGTCTCTCAGGGAGATATCTGTACACTGACTGGTGTCTCTCAGTCCCCTCTCTCTCTCAGGGAGATATCTGTACACTGACTGGTTTCACTCAGACCCCTCTCTCTCTCTCAGGGAGATATCTGTACATTGACAGATGTCTCTCAGTCACCCCTCTCTCCCTCTCAGGGAGATATCTGTACACTGACTGGTGTTTCTCAGTCTCCTCTCTCTCAGGGTGATATCTGTACACTGACTGGTGTCTCTCAGTCCCCTCTCTCTCTCAGGGAGATATCTGTACACTGACTGGTGTCTCTCAGTCCCCCCTCTCTCTCAGGAAGATATCTGTACACTGACTGGTTTCACTCAGACCCCTCTCTCTCTCTCAGGGAGATATCTGTATATTGACTGATGTCTCTCAGTCACCCCTCTCTCCCTCTCAGGGAGATATCTGTACACTGACTGGTGTCTCTCAGTCCCCTCTCCCTCTCTCAGGGAGATATCTGTACACTGACTGGTGTCTCTCAGTCCCCCCCCCCTCTCTCCCTCTCAGGGAGATATCTGTACACTGACTGGTGTCTCTCAGTCCCCTCTCTCTCTCAGGAAGATATCTGTACACTGACTGGTTTCACTCAGACCCCTCTCTCTCTCTCAGGGAGATATCTGTATATTGACTGATGTCTCTCAGTCACCCCTCTCTCCCTCTCAGGGAGATATCAGTACACTGACTGCTGTTTCTCAGTCTCCTCTCTCTCAGGGAGAAATCTGTACACTGACTGGTGTCTCTCAGTTACCTCTCCCTCAGGGAGATATCTGTACACTGACTGGTTTCACTCAGACCCCTCTGTCCCTCTCAGGGAGATATCTGTACAATGACTGGTGTCTCTCAGTCTCCTCTCTCTCTCTCTCTCAGGGAGATATCTGTACACTGACTGGTGTCTGTCAGTCCCGCCTCCCTCAGGGAGATATCTGTACACTGACTGGTTTCACTCAGACCCCTCTGTCCCTCTCAGGGAGATATCTGTACAATGACTGGTGTCTCTCAGTCCCCTCTCTCTCTCTCAAGGAGATATTTGTACACTGACTGGTTTCACTCAGACCCCTCTCTCTCTCTCAGGGAGATATCTGTATATTGACTGATGTCTCTCAGTCACCCCTCTCTCCCTCTCAGGGAGATATCTGTACACTGACTGGTGTTTCTCAGTCTCCTCTCTCTCAGGGAGATATCTGTACACTGACTGGTGTATCTCAGTCCCCTCTCTCTCAGGGAGACAGCTGTACACTGACTGGTGTCTCTCAGTCCCCCCTCTCTCTTTCAGGGAGATATCTGTACACTGACTTGTGTCTCCCTGTCCCCTCTCTCTCTCTCAGGGAAATATCTGTACACTGACTGGTGTCTCTCAGTCCACTCTCTCTCTCTCAGGGAGATATTTGTACACTGACTGGTGTCTCTCAGTCCCCTCTCTCTATCTCAGGGAGATATCTGTACACTGACTGGTGTCTCTCAGTCCCCTATCTCTCTCAAGGAGATATCTGTACACTGACTGGCGTCTCTCAGTCCCCCCTCTCTCTCTCAGGGAGATATTTGTACACTGACTGGTGTCTCTCAGTTCCCCCCTCTCTCTCTCTCAGGGAGATATCTGTACACTGACTGGTTTCACTCAGACCCCTCTCTCTCTGTCAGGGAGATATCTGTACATTGACTGATGTCTCTCAGTCACCCCTCTCTCCCTCTCAGGGAGATATCTGTACACTGACTGGTGTTTCTCAGTCTCGTCTCTCTCAGGGAGATATCTGTACGCTGACTGGAGTCTCTCAGTCCCCTATTCCTCTCTCTCAGGGCGATAATTGTTCACTGACTGAGGTCTCTCAGTCCCCTCTCTCTCTCTCAGGGAGATATCTGTACGCTGACTGGAGTCTCTCAGTCCCCTATTCCTCTCTCTCAGGGCGATAATTGTTCACTGACTGAGGTCTCTCAGTCCCCTCTCTCTCTCTCAGGGAGATATCTGTACACTGACTGGTTTCACTCAGATCCCTCTGTCACTCTCAGGGAGATATCTGTACAATGACTGGTGTCTCTCAGTCCCCTCACTCTCTCTCAGGGAGATATCTGTACACTGACTGGTGTCTCTCAGTCCCCTCTCTCTCAGGGAGATATCTGTACACTGACTTGTGTCTCTCAGTCCCCCCACTCTCGCTCTCTCTCTCAGGGACATATCTGCACACTGAATGGTGTCTCTCAGTCCCCTCTTTCTCTCAGGGAGATATCTGTACGCTGACTAGTGTCTCTCAGTCCCCTCTCTCTCTCTCAGTGAGATATCTGTACACTGACTGGTGTCTCTCAGTCCCCTCTCTCTCTCAGGGAGATATCTGTACACTGACTGGTGTCTCTCAGTCCTCTCTCTCTCAGGGAGATATCTGTACACTGACTGGGGTCTCTCAGTCCCCCCTCTCTCTCTCAGGGAGATATCTGTACACTGACTGGTGTCTCACAGTCCCCCCTCTCGATCTCAGGGAGATATCTGTACACTGACTGGTGTCTCTCAGTCCCCTCCCTCTCTCTCTCAGGGAGATATCTGTACACTGACTGGTGTCTCTCAGTCCCCACTCTCGCTCAGAGAGATATCTGTACACTGAATGGTGTCTCTCAGTCCCCTCTCTCTCTCACTCAGAGAGATATCTGTACATTGAATGGTGTCTCTCAGTCCCCTCTCTCTCTCTCTCAGGGAGATATCTGTACACTGACTGGTGTCACTCAGTCCCCTCCCTCTCTCTCAGGGAGATATCTGTACACTGACTGGTGTCTCTCAGTCCCCCCTCTCTCTCACAGGGGGATATCTGTACACTGACTGGTGTCTCTCAGTCCCCTCTCTCTCTCTCAGGGAGATATCTGTACACTGACTGGTGTCTCTCAGTCCCCTCTCTCTCAGGGAGATAGCTGTACACTGACTGGTGTCTCTCAGTCCCCCCTCTCTCTCTCAGGGAGATATCTGTACACTGACTGGTGTCTCTCTGTCCCCTCTCTCTCTCTCAGGGAAATATCTGTACACTGACTGGTGTCTCTCAGTCCCCCCTCTCTCTCTCAGGGAGATATCTGTACACTGACTGGTGTCTCTCAGTCCCCTCTCTCTCTCAGGGAGATATCTGGACACTGACTGGTGTCTCTCAGTCCCCTCACTCTCTCAGGGAGATATCTGTACACTGACTGGTGTCTCTCAGTCCCCCCCTCTCTCTCAGGGAGATATTTGTACACTGACTGGTGTCTCTCAGTCCCCTCTCTCTCTCTCAGGGAGATATTTGTACACTGACTGGTGTCTCTCAGTTCCCCCCTCTCTCTCTCTCAGGGAGATATCTATACACTGACTGGTGTCTCTCAGTCCCCCCTCTCTCTCTCAGGGAGATATCTGTACACTGACTGGTGTCTCTCAGTCCCCTCCCTCTCTCTCAAGGTGATATCTGTACACTGACTGGTGTCCCTCAGTCCCCTCTCTCTCTCAGGAAGATATCTGTACACGGACTGGTTTCACTCAGACCCCTCTCTGTCTCTCAGGGAGATATCTGTACACTGACTGGTGTCTCTCAGTCCCCTCTCTCTCTCAGGGAGATATCTGTACACTGACTGGTTTCACTCAGACCCCTCTCTCTCTCTCAGGGAGATATCTGTACATTGACAGATGTCTCTCAGTCACCCCTCTCTCCCTCTCAGGGAGATATCTGTACACTGACTGGTGTTTCTCAGTCTCCTCTCTCTCAGGGTAATATCTGTACACTGACTGGTGTCTCTCAGTCCCCTCTCTCTCTCAGGGAGATATCTGTACACTGACTGGTGTCTCTCAGTCCACCCTCTCTCTCAGGAAGATATCTGTACACTGACTGGTTTCACTCAGACCCCTCTCTCTCTCTCAGGGAGATATCTGTATATTGACTGATGTCTCTCAGTCACCCCTCTCTCCCTCTCAGGGAGATATCTGTACACTGACTGGTGTCTCTCAGTCCCCTCTCTCTCTCTCAGGGAGATATCTGTACACTGACTGGTGTCTCTCAGTCCCCTCTCTCTCTCAGGAAGATATCTGTACACTGACTGGTTTCACTCAGACCCCTCTCTCTCTCTCAGGGAGATATCTGTATATTGACTGATGTCTCTCAGTCACCCCTCTCTCCCTCTCAGGGAGATATCAGTACACTGACTGCTGTTTCTCAGTCTCCTCTCTCTCAGGGAGAAATCTGTACACTGACTGGTGTCTCTCAGTTACCTCTCCCTCAGGGAGATATCTGTACACTGACTGGTTTCACTCAGACCCCTCTGTCCCTCTCAGGGAGATATCTGTACAATGACTGGTGTCTCTCAGTCCCCTCTCTCTCTCTCTCAGGGAGATATCTGTACACTGACTGGTGTCTGTCAGTCCCGCCTCACTCAGGGAGATATTTGTACACTGACTGGTTTCACTCAGACCCCTCTCTCTCTCTCAGGGAGATATCTGTATATTGACTGATGTCTCTCAGTCACCCCTCTCTCCCTCTCAGGGAGATATCTGTACACTGACTGGTGTTTCTCAGTCTCCTCTCTCTCAGGGAGATATCTGTACACTGACTGGTGTATCTCAGTCCCCTCTCTCTCAGGGAGACAGCTGTACACTGACTGGTGTCTCTCAGTCCCCCCTCTCTCTCTCAGGGAGATATCTGTACACTGACTTGTGTCTCCCTGTCCCCTCTCTCTCTCTCAGGGAAATATCTGTACACTGACTGGTGTCTCTCAGTCCACTCTCTCTCTCAGGGAGATATTTGTACACTGACTGGTGTCTCTCAGTCCCCTCTCTCTATCTCAGGGAGATATCTGTACACTGACTGGTGTCTCTCAGTCCCCTATCTCTCTCAAGGAGATATCTGTACACTGACTGGCGTCTCTCAGTCCCCCCTCTCTCTCTCAGGGAGATATTTGTACACTGACTGGTGTCTCTCAGTTCCCCCCTCTCTCTCTCTCAGGGAGATATCTGTACACTGACTGGTTTCACTCAGACCCCTCTCTCTCTGTCAGGGAGATATCTGTACATTGACTGATGTCTCTCAGTCACCCCTCTCTCCCTCTCAGGGAGATATCTGTACACTGACTGGTGTTTCTCAGTCTCGTCTCTCTCAGGGAGATATCTGTACGCTGACTGGAGTCTCTCAGTCCCCTATTCCTCTCTCTCAGGGCGATAATTGTTCACTGACGGAGGTCTCTCAGTCCCCTCTCTCTCTCTCAGGGAGATATCTGTACACTGACTGGTGTCTCTCAGTCCCCCCTCCCTCAGGGAGATATCTGTACACTGACTGGTTTCACTCAGATCCCTCTGTCCCTCTCAGGGAGATATCTGTACAATGACTGGTGTCTCTCAGTCCCCTCACTCTCTCTCAGGGAGATATCTGTACACTGACTGGTGTCTCTCAGTCCCCTCTCTCTCAGGGAGATATCTGGACACTGACTGGTGTCTCTCATTCCCCTCTCTCTCTCTCAGGGAGATATCTGTACACTGACTGATGTCTCTCTGTCCCCCGTCTCTCCCTCTCAGGGAGATATCTGTACACAGACTGGTGTCTCTCAGTCCCCTCTCTCTCTCTCTCTCAGGGAGATATCTGTACACTGACTGGTGTCTCTCAGTCCCCCCTCCCTCTCTCAGGGAGATATCTGTACACTGACTGGTGTCTCTCAGTCCCCTCTCTCTCTCTCTCAGGGAGATATCTGTACACTGACTGGTGTCTCTCAGTCCTCTCTCACTCTCAAGGAGATATCTGTACACTGACTGGTGTCTCTCAGTTCCCTCTCTCTCAGGGAGATATCTGTACACTGACTGGTGTCTCTCAGTCCCCTCTCTCTCTCAGGGAGATATCTGTACACTGACTGGTGTCTCTCAGTCCCCTCTCTCTCTCTCTCAGGGAGATATCTGTTCACTGACTTGTGTCTCTCTGTCCCCTCTCTCTCTCAGGGAGATATCTGTACACTGACTGGTGTCTCTCAGTCCCCTCTCTCTCACTCAGGGAGATATCTGTACACTGACTGGTGTCTCTCAGTTCCCTCTCTCTCTCTCAGGGAGAGATCTGTACACTGACTGGTGTCTCTCAGTCCCCCCTCTCTCCCTCAGGGAGATATCTGTACACTGACTGGTGTCTCTCAGTCCCCTCTCTCTCTCAGGGAGGTATCTGTACACTGACTGGTGTCTCCCTGTCCCCTCTCTCTCTCTCAGGGAGATATCTGTACATTGACTGATGTCTCTCAGTCACCCCTCTCTCCCTCTCAGGGAGATATCTGTACACTGACTGGTGTTTCTCAGTCTCCTCTCTCACAGGGAGATATCTTCATGCTGACTGGTGTCTCTCAGTCCCCCCTGTCTCTCTCAGGGAGATATCTGTACACTGACTGGTGTCTCTCAGTCCCCCCTCTCTTAGGGAGATATCTGTACACTGACTGGTGTCTCTCAGTCCCCCCTCTCTCTCTCAGGGAGATATCTGTACACTGACTGGTGTCTCTCAGTCCCCCCTCCCTCAGGGAGATATCTGTACACTGACTGGTGTCTCTCAGTCTCCTCTCTCTCAGGGAGATATCAGTACGCTGACTGGTGTCTCTCAGTCCCCTCTGTCTCTCTCAGAGAGATATCTGTACACTGACTGGTGACTCTCAGTCCCCTCTCTCTCTCACAGGGAGATATCTTTATGCTGACTGGTGTCTCTCAGTCCCCCCTGTCTCTCTCAGGGAGATATCTGTACACTGACTCGTGTCTCTCAGTCCCCTCCCTCTCCCTCAGGGAGATATCTGTACACTGACTGGTGTCTCTCAGTCCTCTCTCTCTCAGGGAGATATCTGTACACTGACTGGTGTCTCTCAGTCCCCTCCCTCTCTCTCAAGGTGATATCTGTACACTGACTGGTGTCTCTCAGACCCCTCTCTCTCTCAGGGAGATATCTGTAAACTGACTGGTTTCACTCACACCCCTCTCTCTCTCTCAGGGAGATATCTGTACATTGACTGATGTCTCTCAGTCACCCCTCTCTCCCTCTCAGGGACATATCTGTACACTGACTGGTGTTTCTCAGTCTCCTCTCTCTCAGGGTGATATCTGTACACTGACTGGTGTCTCTCAGTCCCCTCTCTCTCTCAGGGAGATATCTGTACACTGACTGGTTTCACTCAGACCCCTCTCTCTCTCTCAGGGAGATATCTGTACATTGACTGATGTCTCTCAGTCACCCCTCTCTCCCTCTCAGGGATATATCTGCACACTGACTGGTGTCTCTCAGTCCCCCCTCTCTCTCTCAGGGAGATATCTCAACACTGACTGGTGTCTCTCAGTCCCCTCTCTCTCTCTCGGGAGATATCTGTACACTGACTGGTGTCTCTGAGTCCCCTCCCTCTCTCTCAGGATGATATCTGTACACTGACTGGTGTCTCTCAGTCCCCTCTCTCTCTCAGGGAGATATCTGTACACTCACTGGTGTCTCTCAGTCCCCTCTCTCTCTCAAGGAGATATCTTTACACTGACTGGTGTCTCTCAGTCATCTCTTCCTCTCTCTCAGGGCGATAATTGTTCACTGACAGAGGTCTCTCAGTCCCCTCTCTCTCTCTCAGGGAGATATCTGTACACTGACTGGTGTCTCTCAGTCCCCCCTCCCTCAGGGAGATATCTGTACACTGACTGGTGTCTCTCAGTCTCCTCTCTCTCAGGGAGATATCAGTACGCTGACTGGTGTCTCTCAGTCCCCTCTGTCTCTCTCAGAGAGATATCTGTACACTGACTGGTGTCTCTCAGTCCCCTCTCTCTCTCTCAGGGAGATATCTGTACACTGACTGGTGTCTCTCAGTCCCCTTCACTCTCTCAGGGAGATATCTGTACACTGACTGGTGTCTCTCAGTCCCCTCTCTCTCTCTCAGGGAGATATCTGTATATTGACTGATGTCACTCAGTCACCCCTCTCTCCCTCTCAGGGAGATATCTGTACACTGACTGGTGTTTCTCAGTCTCCTCTCTCTCAGGGAGATATCTGTACACTGACTGGCGTCTCTCAGTCCCCCCTCTCTCTCTCAGGGAGATATTTGTACACTGACTGGTGTCTCTCAGTTCCCCCCTCTCTCTCTCTCAGGGAGATATCTGTACACTGACTGGTTTCACTCAGACCCCTCTCTCTCTGTCAGGGAGATATCTGTACATTGACTGATGTCTCTCAGTCACCCCTCTCTCCCTCTCAGGGAGATATCTGTACACTGACTGGTGTTTCTCAGTCTCGTCTCTCTCAGGGAGATATCTGTACGCTGACAGGAGTCTCTCAGTCCCCTATTCCTCTCTCTCAGGGCGATAATTGTTCACTGACTGAGGTCTCTCAGTCCCCTCTCTCTCTCTCAGGGAGATATCTGTACACTGACTGGTGTCTCTCAGTCCCCCCTCCCTCAGGGAGATATCTGTACACTGACTGGTTTCACTCAGATCCCTCTGTCCCTCTCAGGGACATATATGTACAATGACTGGTGTCTCTCAGTCCCCTCACTCTCTCTCAGGGAGATATCTGTACACTGACTGGTGTCTCTCAGTCCCCTCTCTCTCAGGGAGATATCTGGACACTGACTGGTGTCTCTCATTCCCCTCTCTCTCTCTCAGGGAGATATCTGTACACTGACTGATGTCTCTCTGTCCCCCGTCTCTCCCTCTCAGGGAGATATCTGTACACAGACTGGTGTCTCTCAGTCCCCTCTCTCTCTCTCTCTCAGGGAGATATCTGTACACTGACTGGTGTCTCTCAGTCCCCCCTCCCTCTCTCAGGGAGATATCTGTACACTGACTGGTGTCTCTCAGTCCCCTCTCTCTCTCTCTCAGGGAGATATCTGTACACTGACTGGTGTCTCTCAGTCCTCTCTCTCTCTCAAGGAGATATCTGTACACTGACTGGTGTCTCTCAGTTCCCTCTCTCTCAGGGAGATATCTGTACACTGACTGGTGTCTCTCAGTCCCCTCTCTCTCTCAGGGAGATATCTGTACACTGACTGGTGTCTCTCAGTCCCCTCTCTCTCTCTCTCAGGGAGATATCTGTTCACTGACTTGTGTCTCTCTGTCCCCTCTCTCTCTCAGGGAGATATCTGTACACTGACTGGTGTCTCTCAGTCCCCTCTCTCTCACTCAGGGAGATATCTGTACACTGACTGGTGTCTCTCAGTTCCCTCTCTCTCTCTCAGGGAGAGATCTGTACACTGACTGGTGTCTCTCAGTCCCCCCTCTCTCCCTCAGGGAGATATCTGTACACTGACTGGTGTCTCTCAGTCCCCTCTCTCTCTCAGGGAGGTATCTGTACACTGACTGGTGTCTCTCAGTCCCCTCCCTCTCTCTCAAGGTGATATCTGTACACTGACTGGTGTCTCTCAGACCCCTCTCTCTCTCAGGGAGATATCTGTAAACTGACTGGTTTCACTCAGACCCCTCTCTCTCTCTCAGGGAGATATCTGTACATTGACTGATGTCTCTCAGTCACCCCTCTCTCCCTCTCAGGGACATATCTGTACACTGACTGGTGTTTCTCAGTCTCCTCTCTCTCAGGGTGATATCTGTACACTGACTGGTGTCTCTCATTCCCCTCTCTCTCTCAGGGAGATATCTGTACACTGACTGGTTTCACTCAGACCCCTCTCTCTCTCTCAGGGAGATATCTGTACATTGACTGATGTCTCTCAGTCACCCCTCTCTCCCTCTCAGGGATATATCTGCACACTGACTGGTGTCTCTCAGTCCCCCCTCTCTCTCTCAGGGAGATATCTCAACACTGACTGGTGTCTCTCAATCCCCTCTCTCTCTCTCGGGAGATATCTGTACACTGACTGGTGTCTCTGAGTCCCCTCCCTCTCTCTCAGGATGATATCTGTACACTGACTGGTGTCTCTCAGTCCCCTCTCTCTCTCAGGGAGATATCTGTACACTCACTGGTGTCTCTCAGTCCCCTCTCTCTCTCAAGGAGATATCTTTACACTGACTGGTGTCTCTCAGTCATCTCTTCCTCTCTCTCAGGGCGATAATTGTTCACTGACAGAGGTCTCTCAGTCCCCTCTCTCTCTCTCAGGGAGATATCTGTACACTGACTGGTGTCTCTCAGTCCCCCCTCCCTCAGGGAGATATCTGTACACTGACTGGTGTCTCTCAGTCTCCTCTCTCTCAGGGAGATATCAGTACGCTGACTGGTGTCTCTCAGTCCCCTCTGTCTCTCTCAGAGAGATATCTGTATACTGACTGGTGTCTCTCAGTCCCCTCTCTCTCTCTCAGGGAGATATCTGTACACTGACTGGTGTCTCTGAGTCCCCTTCACTCTCTCAGGGAGATATCTGTACACTGACTGGTGTCTCTCAGTCCCCTCTCTCTCTCTCAGGGAGATATCTGTATATTGACTGATGTCACTCAGTCACCCCTCTCTCCCTCTCAGGGAGATATCTGTACACTGACTGGTGTTTCTCAGTCTCCTCTCTCTCAGGGAGATATCTGTACACTGACTGGTGTCTCTCAGTCTCCTCTCCCTCAGGGAGATATCTGTACACTGACTGGTTTCACTCAGACCCCTCTGTCCCTCTCAGGGAGATATCTGTACAATGACTGGTGTCTCTCAGTCCCCTCTCTCTCTCTCAGGGAGATATCTGTACACTAACTGGTGTCTGTCAGTCCCCCATCCCTCAGGCAGATATCTGTACACTGACTGGTTTCACTCAGACCCCTCTGTCCCTCTCAGGGAGATATCTGTACACTGACCGGTGTTTCTCAGTCTCCTCTCTCTCAGGGAGATATCTGTACACTGACTGGTGTCTCTAAGTCCCCTCTCTCTCAGGGAGACAGCTGTACACTGACTGGTGTCTCTCAGTCCCCCCTCTCTCTCTCAGGGAGATATCTGTACACTGACTTGTGTCTCCCTGTCCCCTCTCTCTCTCTCAGGGAAATATCTGTACACTGACTGGTGTCTCTCAGTCCACCCACTCTCTCTCAGGGAGATATTTGTACACTGACTGGTGTCTCTCAGTCCCCTCTCTCTCTCTCAGGGAGATATCTGTACACTGACTGGTGTGTCTCAGTCCCCTCTCTCTCTCTCAGGGAGATATCTGTACACTGACTGGTGTCTCTTAGTCCCGTCTCTCTCAGGGAGATATCTGTACACTGACTGGTGTCTCTCAATCCCCACTCTCTCTTAGGGAGATATCTGTACACTGACTGGTGTCTCTCAGTCCCCTCTCTCTCAGGGAGGTATCTGTACACTGACTGGTGTCTCTCCGTCCCCTCTCTCTCTCAGGGAGATATCTGGACACTGACTGGTGTCTCTCAGTCCCCTCTCTCTCTCAGGGAGATATCTGTACACTGACAGGTGCCTCTCAGTGCCCTCTCTCTCTCAGGGAGATATCAGTACAGTGACTGGTGTCTCTCAGTCCTCTCTCTCTCTCTCTCAGGGAGATATCTGTACACTGACTGGTGTCTCTCAGTCCCCTCTCTCTCAGGGAGATATCTGTACACTGACTGGTGTCTCTCAGTCCCCTCTCTCTCTCAGGGAGATATCTGTACACTGACTGGTGTCTCTCAGTCCCCTCTCTCTCTCAGGGAGATATCTGTACACTGACTTGTGTCTCTCAGTCCCCCCACTCTCGCTCTCTCTCTCAGGGACATATCTGCACACTGAATGGTGTCTCTCAGTCCCCTCTTTCTCTCAGGGAGATATCTGTACGCTGACTAGTGTCTCTCAGTCCCCTCTCTCTCTCTCAGTGAGATATCTGTACACTGACTGGTGTCTCTCAGTCCCCTCTCTCTCTCAGGGAGATATCTGTACACTGACTGGTGTCTCTCAGTCCTCTCTCTCTCAGGGAGATATCTGTACACTGACTGGGGTCTCTCAGTCCCCCCTCTCTCTCTCAGGGAGATATCTGTACACTGACTGGTGTCTCACAGTCCCCCCTCTCGATCTCAGGGAGATATCTGTACACTGACTGGTGTCTCTCAGTCCCCTCCCTCTCTCTCTCAGGGAGATATCTGTACACTGACTGGTGTCTCTCAGTCCCCACTCTCGCTCAGAGAGATATCTGTACACTGAATGGTGTCTCTCAGTCCCCTCTCTCTCTCACTCAGAGAGATATCTGTACATTGAATGGTGTCTCTCAGTCCCCTCTCTCTCTCTCTCAGGGAGATATCTGTACACTGACTGGTGTCACTCAGTCCCCTCCCTCTCTCTCAGGGAGATATCTGTACACTGACTGGTGTCTCTCAGTCCCCCCTCTCTCTCACAGGGGGATATCTGTACACTGACTGGTGTCTCTCAGTCCCCTCTCTCTCTCTCAGGGAGATATCTGTACACTGACTGGTGTCTCTCAGTCCCCTCTCTCTCAGGGAGATAGCTGTACACTGACTGGTGTCTCTCAGTCCCCCCTCTCTCTCTCAGGGAGATATCTGTACACTGACTGGTGTCTCTCTGTCCCCTCTCTCTCTCTCAGGGAGATATCTGTACACTGACTTGTGTCTCTCAGTCCCCCCACTCTCGCTCTCTCTCTCAGGGACATATCTGCACACTGAATGGTGTCTCTCAGTCCCCTCTTTCTCTCAGGGAGATATCTGTACGCTGACTAGTGTCTCTCAGTCCCCTCTCTCTCTCTCAGTGAGATATCTGTACACTGACTGGTGTCTCTCAGTCCCCTCTCTCTCTCAGGGAGATATCTGTACACTGACTGGTGTCTCTCAGTCCTCTCTCTCTCAGGGAGATATCTGTACACTGACTGGGGTCTCTCAGTCCCCCCTCTCTCTCTCAGGGAGATATCTGTACACTGACTGGTGTCTCACAGTCCCCCCTCTCGATCTCAGGGAGATATCTGTACACTGACTGGTGTCTCTCAGTCCCCTCCCTCTCTCTCTCAGGGAGATATCTGTACACTGACTGGTGTCTCTCAGTCCCCACTCTCGCTCAGAGAGATATCTGTACACTGAATGGTGTCTCTCAGTCCCCTCTCTCTCTCACTCAGAGAGATATCTGTACATTGAATGGTGTCTCTCAGTCCCCTCTCTCTCTCTCTCAGGGAGATATCTGTACACTGACTGGTGTCACTCAGTCCCCTCCCTCTCTCTCAGGGAGATATCTGTACACTGACTGGTGTCTCTCAGTCCCCCCTCTCTCTCACAGGGGGATATCTGTACACTGACTGGTGTCTCTCAGTCCCCTCTCTCTCTCTCAGGGAGATATCTGTACACTGACTGGTGTCTCTCAGTCCCCTCTCTCTCAGGGAGATAGCTGTACACTGACTGGTGTCTCTCAGTCCCCCCTCTCTCTCTCAGGGAGATATCTGTACACTGACTGGTGTCTCTCTGTCCCCTCTCTCTCTCTCAGGGAAATATCTGTACACTGACTGGTGTCTCTCAGTCCCCCCTCTCTCTCTCAGGGAGATATCTGTACACTGACTGGTGTCTCTCAGTCCCCTCTCTCTCTCAGGGAGATATCTGGACACTGACTGGTGTCTCTCAGTCCCCTCACTCTCTCAGGGAGATATCTGTACACTGACTGGTGTCTCTCAGTCCCCCCCTCTCTCTCAGGGAGATATTTGTACACTGACTGGTGTCTCTCAGTCCCCTCTCTCTCTCTCAGGGAGATATTTGTACACTGACTGGTGTCTCTCAGTTCCCCCCTCTCTCTCTCTCAGGGAGATATCTATACACTGACTGGTGTCTCTCAGTCCCCCCTCTCTCTCACAGGGAGATATCTCAACACTGACTGGTGTCTCGGAGTCCCCTCCCTCTCTCTCAAGGTGATATCTGTACACTGACTGGTGTCCCTCAGTCCCCTCTCTCTCTCAGGAAGATATCTGTAAACAGACTGGTTTCACTCAGACCCCTCTCTGTCTCTCAGGGAGATATCTGTACACTGACTGGTGTCTCTCAGTCCCCTCTCTCTCTCAGGGAGATATCTGTACACTGACTGGTTTCACTCAGACCCCTCTCTCTCTCTCAGGGAGATATCTGTACATTGACAGATGTCTCTCAGTCACCCCTCTCTCCCTCTCAGGGAGATATCTGTACACTGACTGGTGTTTCTCAGTCTCCTCTCTCTCAGGGTGATATCTGTACACTGACTGGTGTCTCTCAGTCCCCTCTCTCTCTCAGGGAGATATCTGTACACTGACTGGTGTCTCTCAGTACCCCCTCTCTCTCAGGAAGATATCTGTACACTGACTGGTTTCACTCAGACCCCTCTCTCTCTCAGGGAGATATCTGTATATTGACTGATGTCTCTCAGTCACCCCTCTCTCCCTCTCAGGGAGATATCTGTACACTGACTGGTGTCTCTCAGTCCCCTCTCTCTCTCTCAGGGAGATATCTGTACACTGACTGGTATCTCTCAGTCCCCTCTCTCTCTCAGGAAGATATCTGTACACTGACTGGTTTCACTCAGACCCCTCTCTCTCTCTCAGGGAGATATCTGTATATTGACTGATGTCTCTCAGTCACCCCTCTCTCCCTCTCAGGGAGATATCAGTACACTGACTGCTGTTTCTCAGTCTCCTCTCTCTCAGGGAGAAATCTGTACACTGACTGGTGTCTCTCAGTTACCTCTCCCTCAGGGAGATATCTGTACACTGACTGGTTTCACTCAGACCCCTCTGTCCCTCTCAGGGAGATATCTGTACAATGACTGGTGTCTCTCAGTCCCCTCTCTCTCTCTCTCAGGGAGATATCTGTACACTGACTGGTGTCTGTCAGTCCCGCCTCCCTCAGGGAGATATCTGTACACTGACTGGTTTCACTCAGACCCCTCTGTCCCTCTCAGGGAGATATCTGTACAATGACTGGTGTCTCTCAGTCCCCTCTCTCTCTCTCAAGGAGATATTTGTACACTGACTGGTTTCACTCAGACCCCTCTCTCTCTCTCAGGGAGATATCTGTATATTGACTGATGTCTCTCAGTCACCCCTCTCTCCCTCTCAGGGAGATATCTGTACACTGACTGGTGTTTCTCAGTCTCCTCTCTCTCAGGGAGATATCTGTACACTGACCGGTGTATCTCAGTCCCCTCTCTCTCAGGGAGACAGCTGTACACTGACTGGTGTCTCTCAGTCCCCCCTCTCTCTCTCAGGGAGATATCTGTACACTGACTTGTGTCTCCCTGTCCCCTCTCTCTCTCTCAGGGAAATATCTGTACACTGACTGGTGTCTCTCAGTCCACTCTCTCTCTCTCAGGGAGATATTTGTACACTGACTGGTGTCTCTCAGTCCCCTCTCTCTATCTCAGGGAGATATCTGTACACTGACTGGTGTCTCTCAGTCCCCTATCTCTCTCAAGGAGATATCTGTACACTGACTGGCGTCTCTCAGTCCCCCCTCTCTCTCTCAGGGAGATATTTGTACACTGACTGGTGTCTCTCAGTTCCCCCCTCTCTCTCTCTCAGGGAGATATCTGTACACTGACTGGTTTCACTCAGACCCCTCTCTCTCTGTCAGGGAGATATCTGTACATTGACTGATGTCTCTCAGTCACCCCTCTCTCCCTCTCAGGGAGATATCTGTACACTGACTGGTGTTTCTCAGTCTCGTCTCTCTCAGGGAGATATCTGTACGCTGACTGGAGTCTCTCAGTCCCCTATTCCTCTCTCTCAGGGCGATAATTGTTCACTGACTGAGGTCTCTCAGTCCCCTCTCTCTCTCTCAGGGAGATATCTGTACACTGACTGGTGTCTCTCAGTCCCCCCTCCCTCAGGGAGATATCTGTACACTGACTGGTTTCACTCAGATCCCTCTGTCCCTCTCAGGGAGATATCTGTACAATGACTGGTGTCTCTCAGTCCCCTCACTCTCTCTCAGGGAGATATCTGTACACTGACTGGTGTCTCTCAGTCCCCTCTCTCTCAGGGAGATATCTGGACACTGACTGGTGTCTCTCATTCCCCTCTCTCTCTCTCAGGGAGATATCTGTACACTGACTGATGTCTCTCTGTCCCCCGTCTCTCCCTCTCAGGGAGATATCTGTACACAGACTGGTGTCTCTCAGTCCCCTCTCTCTCTCTCTCAGGGAGATATCTGTACACTGACTGGTGTCTCTCAGACCCCCCTCCCTCTCTCAGGGAGATATCTGTACACTGACTGGTGTCTCTCAGTCCCCTCTCTCTCTCTCTCAGGGAGATATCTGTACACTGACTGGTGTCTCTCAGTCCTCTCTCTCTCTCAAGGAGATATCTGTACACTGACTGGTGTCTCTCAGTTCCCTCTCTCTCAGGGAGATATCTGTACACTGACTGGTGTCTCTCAGTCCCCTCTCTCTCTCAGGGAGATATCTGTACACTGACTGGTGTCTCTCAGTCCCCTCTCTCTCTCTCTCAGGGAGATATCTGTTCACTGACTTGTGTCTCTCTGTCCCCTCTCTCTCTCAGGGAGATATCTGTACACTGACTGGTGTCTCTCAGTCCCCTCTCTCTCACTCAGGGAGATATCTGTACACTGACTGGTGTCTCTCAGTTCCCTCTCTCTCTCTCAGGGAGAGATCTGTACACTGACTGGTGTCTCTCAGTCCCCCCTCTCTCCCTCAGGGAGATATCTGTACACTGACTGGTGTCTCTCAGTCCCCTCTCTCTCTCAGGGAGGTATCTGTACACTGACTGGTGTCTCCCTGTCCCCTCTCTCTCTCTCAGGGAGATATCTGTACATTGACTGATGTCTCTCAGTCACCCCTCTCTCCCTCTCAGGGAGATATCTGTACACTGACTGGTGTTTCTCAGTCTCCTCTCTCACAGGGAGATATCTTCATGCTGACAGGTGTCTCTCAGTCCCCCCTGTCTCTCTCAGGGAGATATCTGTACACTGACTGGTGTCTCTCAGTCCCCCCTCTCTCTCAGGGAGATATCTGTACACTGACTGGTGTCTCTCAGTCCCCCCTCTCTCTCTCAGGGAGATATCTGTACACTGACTGGTGTCTCTCAGTCCCCCCTCCCTCAGGGAGATATCTGTACACTGACTGGTGTCTCTCAGTCTCCTCTCTCTCAGGGAGATATCAGTACGCTGACTGGTGTCTCTCAGTCCCCTCTGTCTCTCTCAGAGAGATATCTGTACACTGACTGGTGTCTCTCAGTCTCCTCTCTCTCAGGGAGATATCAGTACGCTGACTGGTGACTCTCAGTCCCCTCTCTCTCTCACAGGGAGATATCTTTATGCTGACTGGTGTCTCTCAGTCCCCCCTGTCTCTCTCAGGGAGATATCTGTACACTGACTCGTGTCTCTCAGTCCCCTCCCTCTCCCTCAGGGAGATATCTGTACACTGACTGGTGTCTCTCAGTCCTCTCTCTCTCAGGGAGATATCTGTACACTGACTGGTGTCTCTCAGTCCCCTCCCTCTCTCTCAAGGTGATATCTGTACACTGACTGGTGTCTCTCAGACCCCTCTCTCTCTCAGGGAGATATCTGTAAACTGACTGGTTTCACTCAGACCCCTCTCTCTCTCTCAGGGAGATATCTGTACATTGACTGATGTCTCTCAGTCACCCCTCTCTCCCTCTCAGGGACATATCTGTACACTGACTGGTGTTTCTCAGTCTCCTCTCTCTCAGGGTGATATCTGTACACTGACTGGTGTCTCTCATTCCCCTCTCTCTCTCAGGGAGATATCTGTACACTGACTGGTTTCACTCAGACCCCTCTCTCTCTCTCAGGGAGATATCTGTACATTGACTGATGTCTCTCAGTCACCCCTCTCTCCCTCTCAGGGATATATCTGCACACTGACTGGTGTCTCTCAGTCCCCCCTCTCTCTCTCAGGGAGATATCTCAACACTGACTGGTGTCTCTCAGTCCCCTCTCTCTCTCTCGGGAGATATCTGTACACTGACTGGTGTCTCTGAGTCCCCTCCCTCTCTCTCAGGATGATATCTGTACACTGACTGGTGTCTCTCAGTCCCCTCTCTCTCTCAGGGAGATATCTGTACACTCACTGGTGTCTCTCAGTCCCCTCTCTCTCTCAAGGAGATATCTTTACACTGACTGGTGTCTCTCAGTCATCTCTTCCTCTCTCTCAGGGCGATAATTGTTCACTGACAGAGGTCTCTCAGTCCCCTCTCTCTCTCTCAGGGAGATATCTGTACACTGACTGGTGTCTCTCAGTCCCCCCTCCCTCAGGGAGATATCAGTACGCTGACTGGTGTCTCTCAGTCCCCTCTGTCTCTCTCAGAGAGATTTCTGTACACTGACTGGTGTCTCTCAGTCCCCTCTCTCTCTCAGGGAGATATCTGTACACTGACTGGTGTCTCTCAGTCCCCTTCACTCTCTCAGGGAGATATCTGTACACTGACTGGTGTCTCTCAGTCCCCTCTCTCTCTCTCAGGGAGATATCTGTATATTGACTGATGTCACTCAGTCACCCCTCTCTCCCTCTCAGGGAGATATCTGTACACTGACTGGTGTTTCTCAGTCTCCTCTCTCTCAGGGAGATATCTGTACACTGACTGGAGTCTCTCAGTCCCCTATTCCTCTCTCTCAGGGCGATAATTGTTCACTGACTGGTGTCCCTCAGTCCCCTCTCTCTCTCAGGAAGATATCTGTAAACAGACTGGTTTCACTCAGACCCCTCTCTGTCTCTCAGGGAGATATCTGTACACTGACTGGTGTCTCTCAGTCCCCTCTCTCTCTCTCAGGGAGATATCTGTACACTGACTGGTGTCTCACAGTCCCCACTCTCGCTCAGAGAGATATCTGTACACTGAATGGTGTCTCTCAGTCCCCTCTCTCTCTCACTCAGAGAGATATCTGTACATTGAATGGTGTCTCTCAGTCCCCTCTCTCTCTCTCAGGGAGATATCTGTACACTGACTGGTGTCTCTCAGTCCCCTCTCTCTCTCAAGGAGATATCTGTACACTGACTGGTGTCTCTCAGTTCCCCCCTCTCTCTCTCTCAGGGAGATATCTGTACACTGACTGGTGTCTCTCAGGCCCCGCTCTCTCTCACGGATATATCTGTACACTGACTGGTTTCACTCAGACTCCTCTCTCTCTCTCAGGGAGATATCTGTACATTGACTGATGTCTCTCAGTCACCCCTCTCTCCCTCTCAGGGAGATATCTGTACACTGACTGGTGTCTCTCAGTTCCCCCGTCTCTCTCTCTCAGGGAGATATCTGTACACTGACTGGTGTCTCTCAGTCCCCTCTCTCTCTCAGGGAGATATCTGTACACTGACTGGTTTCACTCAGACCCCTCTCTCTCTCTCAGGGAGATATCTGTACATTGACTGATGTCTCTCCGTCCCCCCTCTCTCTCAGGGAGATATCTGTACACTGACTGGTGTTTCTCAGTCTCCTCTCTCTCAGGGAGATATCTGTACGCTGACTGGTGTCTCTCAGTCCCCTCTCTCTCTCAGGGAGATATCTGAACACTGACTGGTGTTTCTCAGTCGCCCCTCTCTCTCAGGGTGATATCTCTACACTGACTGGTGTCTCTCAGTCCCCTCCCTCTCTATCAGGGAGATATCTGTACACTGACTGGTGTCTCTCAGTCCCCTCTCTCTCTCAGGGAGATATCTGTACATTGACTGGTGTCTCTCAGTCCCCTCTCTCTCTCTCAGGGAGATATCTGTACACTGACTGGTTTCACTCAGACCCCTCTCTCTCTCTCAGGGAGATATCTGTACATTGACTGGTGTCTCTCAGTCCTCTCTCTCTCTCTCAGGGAGATATCTGTACACTGACTGGTTTCACTCAGACCCCTCTCTCTCTCTCAGGGAGATATCTGTACATTGACTGATGTCCCTCTGTCACCCCTCTCTCCCTCTGTGGGAGATATCTGTACACTGACTGGTGTTTCTCAGTCTCCTCTCTCTCAGGGAGATATCTGTACGTTGACTGGTGTCTCTCAGTCCCCTATTCCTCTCTCTCAGGGCGATAATTGTTCACTGACTGAGGTCTCTCAGTCCCCTCTCTCTCTCTCAGGGAGATATCTGTACACTGACTGATGTCTCTCAGTCCCCCCTCCCTCAGGGAGATATCTGTACACTGACTGGTTTCACTCAGATCCCTCTGTCCCTCTCAGGGAGATATCTGTACAATGACTGGTGTCTCTCAGTCCCCTCTCTCTCTCTCAGAAGATATCTGTACACTGACTGGTGTCTCTCAGTCCTCTCTCTCTCAGGGAGATATCTGTATACTGACTGGTGTCTCTCAGTCCTCTCTCACTCAGGGAGATATCTGTACAGTGACTGGTTTCACTTAGACCCCTCTCTCTCTCTCAGGGAGATATCTGTACATTGACTGATGTCTCTCAGTCCCCCCTCTCTCTCTCAGGGAGATATCTGTATACTGACTGGTGTGTCTCAGTCTCCTCTCTCTCAGGGAGATATCTGTACACTGACTGGTGTCTCTCAGTCCCCCCTCTGTCTCTCAGGGAGATATCTGTACACTGACTGGTGTCTCTCAGTCCCCTCTCTCTCTCAGGGAGATATCTGTACACTGACTGGTGTCTCTCAATCCCCTCTCTCTCTCAGGGAGATATCTGTACACTGACTGGTGTCTCTCAGTCCCCCCTCTCTCTCAGGGAGATATCTGCACACTGACTGGAGTCTCTCAGTCCCCCCCTCTCTCTCTCAGGGAGATATCTCAACACTGACTGGTGTCTCTCAGTGCCCTCTCTCTCTCTCGGGAGATATCTGTACACTGACTGGTGTCGCTGAGTCCCCTCCCTCTCTCTCAGGATGATATCTGTACACTGACTGGTGTCTCTCAGTCCCCTCTCTCTCTCAGGGAGATATCTGTACACTCACTGGTGTCTCTCAGTCCCCTCTCTCTCTCAAGGAGATATCTTTACACTGACTGGTGTCTCTCAGTCCCCCCTCTCTCTCTCAGGGAGATATCTGTACACTGACTGGTGTTTCTCAGTCTCCTCTCTCTCAGGGAGATATCTGTACGCTGACTGGTGTCTCTCAGTCCCCTATTCCTCTCTCTCAGGGCGATAATTGTTCACTGACTGAGGTCTCTCAGACCCCTCTCTCTCTCTCAGGGAGATATCTGTACACTGACTGGTGTCTCTCAGTCCGCCCTCCCTCAGGGAGATATCTGTACACTGACTGGTTTCACTCAGATCCCTCTGTCCCTCTCAGGGAGATATCTGTACAATGACTGGTGTCTCTCAGTCCCCTCTCTCTCTCTCAGGGAGATATCTGTACACTGACTGGTGTCTCTCAGTCCCCTCTCTCTCAGGGAGATATCTGTACACTGACTGGTGTCTCTCAGTCCCCTCTCTCTCTCTCAGGGAGATATCTGTACACTGACTGATGTCTCTCTGTCCCCCGTCTCTCCCTCTCAGGGAGATATCTGTACACAGACTGGTGTCTCTCAGTCCCCTCTCTCTCTCTCTCACGGAGATATCTGTACACTGACTGGTGTCTCTCAGTCCCCCCTCTCTCTCACAGGGAGATATCTGTACACTGACTGGTGTCTCTCAGACCCTCTCTCTCAGGGTGATATCAGTACACTGACTGGTGTCACTCAGTCTCCTCTCTCTCTCTCAGGGAGATATCTGTGCACTGACTGGTGTCTCTCAGTCCCCTCCCTCTCCCTCAGGGAGATATCTGTACACTGACTGGTGTCTCTCAGTCCTCTCTCTCTCAGGGAGATATCTGTACAATGACTGGTGTCTCTCAGTCCCCTCTCTCTCAGGGAGATATCTGTACACTGACTGGTGTCTCTCAGTCCCCTCTCTCTCTCAGGGAGATATCTGTACACTGACTGGTGTCTCTCAGTCCCCTCTCTCTCTCTCTCAGGGAGATATCTGTACACTGACTGGTGTCTCTCAGTCCCCCCTCTCTCTCAGGGAGATATCTGTACACTGACTGGTGTCTCTCAGTCCCCTCTCTCTCACTCAGGGAGATATCTGTACATTGACTGGTGTCTCTCAGTTCCCTCTCTCTCTCTCAGGGAGATATCTGTACAATGACTGGTGTCTCTCAGTACCCTCTCTCTCAGGGAGATAGCTGTACACTGACTGGTGTCTCCCTGTCCCCACTCTCTCTCTCAGGGAAATATCTGTACACTGACTGGTGTCTCTCAGTCCCCCCTCTCTCTCTCAGGGAGATATCTGAACACTGACTGGTGTCTCTCAGTCCCCTCTCTCTCTCAGGGAGATATCTGTACACTGACTGGTGTCTCTCAGTCCCCTCACTCTCTCAGGGAGATATCTGTACACTGACTGGTGTCTCTCAGTCCCCTCTCTCTCTCTCAGGGAGATATCTGTACACTGACTGGTGTCTCTCAGTCCCCCGCTCTCTCTCTCAGGGAGATATTTGTACACTGACTGGTGTCTCTCAGTTCCCCCCTCTCTCTCTCAGGGAGATATCTGTATGTTGACTGATGTCTCTCAGTCACCCCTCTCTCCCTCTCAGGGAGATATCTGTACACTGACTGGTGTTTCTCAGTCTCCTCTCTCTCAGGGAGATATCTGTACACTGACTGGTGTCTCTCAGTCTCCTCTCCCTCAGGGAGATATCTGTACACTGACTGGTTTCACTCAGACCCCTCTGTCCCTCTCAGGGAGATATCTGTACAATGACTGGTGTCTCTCAGTCCCCTCTCTCTCTCTCAGGGAGATATCTGTACACTGACTGGTGTCTGTCAGTCCCCCCTCCCTCAGGCAGATATCTGTACACTGACTGGTTTCACTCAGACCCCTCTGTCCCTCTCAGGGAGATATCTGTACAATGACTGGTGTCTCTCAGTCCCCTCTCTCTCTCAGGGAGATATCTGTACACTGACTGGTTTCACTCAGACCCCTCTCTCTCTCTCAGGGAGATATCTGTACACTGACTGGTGTTTCTCAGTCTCCTCTCTCTCAGGGAGATATCTGTACACTGACTGGTGTTTCTCAGTCCCCCCTCTCTCTCAGGGTGATATCTCTACACTGACTGGTGTCTCTCAGTCCCCTCTCACTCTCTCAGGGAGATATCTGTACATTGACTGATGTCCCTCTGTCACCCCTCTCTCCCTCTGAGGGAGATATCTGTACACTGACTGGTGTTTCTCTGTCTCCTCTCTCTCAGGGAGATATCTGTACGCTGACTGGTGTCTCTCAGTCCCCTATTCCTCTCTCTCAGGGCGATAATTGTTCACTGACTGAGGTCTCTCAGACCCCTCTCTCTCTCTCAGGGAGATATCTGTACACTGACTGGTGTCTCTCAGTCCCCCCTCCCTCAGGGAGATATCTGTACACTGACTGGTTTCACTCAGATCCCTCTGTCCCTCTCAGGGAGATATCTGTACAATGACTGGTGTCTCTCAGTCCCCTCTCTCTCTCTCAGGGAGATATCTGTACACTGACTGGTGTCTCTCAGTCCCCTCTCTCTCAGGGAGATATCTGTACACTGACTGGTGTCTCTCAGTCCCCTCTCTCTCTCTCAGGGAGATATCTGTACACTGACTGATGTCTCTCTGTCCCCCGTCTCTCCCTCTCAGGGAGATATCTGTACACAGACTGGTGTCTCTCAGTCCCCTCTCTCTCTCTCTCACGGAGATATCTGTACACTGACTGGTGTCTCTCAGTCTCCCCTCTCTCTCTCAGGGAGATATCTGTATACTGACTGGTGTCTCTCAGTCCCCTCTCTCTCAGGGAGATATCTGTACACTGACTGGTGTCTCTCAGTCCCCTCTCTCTCTCTCAGGGAGATATCTGTACACTGACTGATGTCTCTCTGTCCCCCGTCTCTCCCTCTCAGGGAGATATCTGTACACAGACTGGTGTCTCTCAGTCCCCTCTCTCTCTCTCTCACGGAGATATCTGTACACTGACTGCTGTCTCTCAGTCTCCCCTCTCTCTCTCAGGGAGATATCTGTACACTGACTGGTGTCTCTAAGTCCAACCTCTCTCTCAGGGAGATATCTGTACACTGACTGGTGTCTCTCAGTCCTCTCTCTCTCAGGGAGATATCTGTACACTGACTGGTGTGTCTCAGTCCCCTCTCTCTCTCTTCGGGAGATATCTGTACACTGACTGGTGTCTCTCAGTCCCCCTTCTCTCTCTCTCAGGCAGATATCTGTACACTGACTGGTGTCTCTCAGTCCCCTCTCTCTCTCACAGGGAGATATCTGTACACTGACTGGTTTCACTCAGACCCCTCTCTCCCTCTCAGGGAGATATCTGTATGCTGACTGGTGTTTCTCAGTCCCCTCTGTCTCTCTCAGAGAGATATCTGAACACTGACTGGTGTCTCTCAGTCCCCCCTCTCTCTCAGGGAGATATTTGTACACTGACTGGTGTCTCTCAGTCCCACCTCTCTCAGGGAGATATCTGTACACTGACTGGTTTCACTCAGACCCCTCTCTCTCTCTCAGGGAGATATCTGTACACTGACACGTGTCTCTCAGACCCCTCTCTATCTCTCAGGGAGATATCTGTACACCGACTGGTGTATCTCAGTCCCCTCTCTCTCTCTCACGGGGATATTTGTACACTGACTGGTGTCTCTCAGTCCCCCCTCTCTCTCTCAGGGAGATATTTGTACACTGACTGGTGTCTCTCAGTTCCCCCCTCTCTCTCTCTCAGGGAGATATCTGTACATTGACTGATGTCCCTCAGTCACCCCTCTCTCCCTCTGAGGGAGATATCTGTACACTGACTGGTGTTTCTCAGTCTCCTCTCTCTCAGGGAGATATCTGTACGCTGACTGGTGTCTCTCAGTCCCCTATTCCTCTCTCTCAGGGCGATAATTGTTCACTGACTGAGGTCTCTCAGTCCCCTCTCTCTCGCTCAGGGAGATATCTGTACACTGACTGGTGTCTCTCAGTCCCCCCTCCCTCAGGGAGATATCTGTAAACTGACTGGTTTCACTCAGATCCCTCTCTCCCTCTCAGGGAGATATCTGTACAATGACTGGTGTCTCTCAGTGCCCTCTCTCTCTCTCGGGAGATATCTGTACACTGACTGGTGTCGCTGAGTCCCCTCCCTCTCTCTCAGGATGATATCTGTACACTGACTGGTGTCTCTCAGTCCCCTCTCTCTCTCAGGGAGATATCTGTACACTCACTGGTGTCTCTCAGTCCCCTCTCTCTCTCAAGGAGATATCTTTACACTGACTGGTGTCTCTCAGTCCCCCCTCTCTCTCTCAGGGAGATATCTGTACACTGACTGGTGTTTCTCAGTCTCCTCTCTCTCAGGGAGATATCTGTACGCTGACTGGTGTCTCTCAGTCCCCTATTCCTCTCTCTCAGGGCGATAATTGTTCACTGACTGAGGTCTCTCAGACCCCTCTCTCTCTCTCAGGGAGATATCTGTACACTGACTGGTGTCTCTCAGTCCGCCCTCCCTCAGGGAGATATCTGTACACTGACTGGTTTCACTCAGATCCCTCTGTCCCTCTCAGGGAGATATCTGTACAATGACTGGTGTCTCTCAGTCCCCTCTCTCTCTCTCAGGGAGATATCTGTACACTGACTGGTGTCTCTCAGTCCCCTCTCTCTCAGGGAGATATCTGTACACTGACTGGTGTCTCTCAGTCCCCTCTCTCTCTCTCAGGGAGATATCTGTACACTGACTGATGTCTCTCTGTCCCCCGTCTCTCCCTCTCAGGGAGATATCTGTACACAGACTGGTGTCTCTCAGTCCCCTCTCTCTCTCTCTCACGGAGATATCTGTACACTGACTGGTGTCTCTCAGTCCCCCCTCTCTCTCACAGGGAGATATCTGTACACTGACTGGTGTCTCTCAGACCCTCTCTCTCAGGGTGATATCAGTACACTGACTGGTGTCACTCAGTCTCCTCTCTCTCTCACAGGGAGATATCTGTACACTGACTGGTGTCTCTCAGACCCTCTCTCTCAGGGTGATATCAGTACACTGACTGGTGTCACTCAGTCTCCTCTCTCTCTCTCAGGGAGATATCTGTGCACTGACTGGTGTCTCTCAGTCCCCTCCCTCTCCCTCAGGGAGATATCTGTACACTGACTGGTGTCTCTCAGTCCTCTCTCTCTCAGGGAGATATCTGTACAATGACTGGTGTCTTTCAGTCCCCTCTCTCTCAGGGAGATATCTGTACACTGACTGGTGTCTCTCAGTCCCCTCTCTCTCTCAGGGAGATATCTGTACACTGACTGGTGTCTCTCAGTCCCCTCTCTCTCTCTCTCAGGGAGATATCTGTACACTGACTGGTGTCTCTCAGTCCCCTCTCTCTCTCTCAGGGAGATATCTGTACAATGACTGGTGTCTCTCAGTACCCTCTCTCTCAGGGAGATAGCTGTACACTGACTGGTGTCTCCCTGTCCCCACTCTCTCTCTCAGGGAAATATCTGTACACTGACTGGTGTCTCTCAGTCCCCCCTCTCTCTCTCAGGGAGATATCTGAACACTGACTGGTGTCTCTCAGTCCCCTCTCTCTCTCAGGGAGATATCTGTACACTGACTGGTGTCTCTCAGTCCCCTCACTCTCTCAGGGAGATATCTGTACACTGACTGGTGTCTCTCAGTCCCCTCTCTCTCTCTCAGGGAGATATCTGTACACTGACTGGTGTCTCTCAGTCCCCCCCTCTCTCTCTCAGGGAGATATTTGTACACTGACTGGTGTCTCTCAGTTCCCCCCTCTCTCTCTCAGGGAGATATCTGTATGTTGACTGATGTCTCTCAGTCACCCCTCTCTCCCTCTCAGGGAGATATCTGTACACTGACTGGTGTTTCTCAGTCTCCTCTCCCTCAGGGAGATATCTGTACACTGACTGGTTTCACTCAGACCCCTCTGTCCCTCTCAGGGAGATATCTGTACAATGACTGGTGTCTCTCAGTCCCCTCTCTCTCTCTCAGGGAGATATCTGTACACTGACTGGTGTCTGTCAGTCCCCCCTCCCTCAGGCAGATATCTGTACACTGACTGGTTTCACTCAGACCCCTCTGTCCCTCTCAGGGAGATATCTGTACAATGACTGGTGTCTCTCAGTCCCCTCTCTCTCTCAGGGAGATATCTGTACACTGACTGGTTTCACTCAGACCCCTCTCTCTCTCTCAGGGAGATATCTGTACACTGACTGGTGTTTCTCAGTCTCCTCTCTCTCAGGGAGATATCTGTACACTGACTGGTGTTTCTCAGTCCCCCCTCTCTCTCAGGGTGATATCTCTACACTGACTGGTGTCTCTCAGTCCCCTCTCTCTCTCTCAGGGAGATATCTGTACATTGACTGATGTCCCTCTGTCACCCCTCTCTCCCTCTGAGGGAGATATCTGTACACTGACTGGTGTTTCTCTGTCTCCTCTCTCTCAGGGAGATATCTGTACGCTGACTGGTGTCTCTCAGTCCCCTATTCCTCTCTCTCAGGGCGATAATTGTTCACTGACTGAGGTCTCTCAGACCCCTCTCTCTCTCTCAGGGTGATATCTGTACACTGACTGGTGTCTCTCAGTCCCCCCTCCCTCAGGGAGATATCTGTACACTGACTGGTTTCACTCAGATCCCTCTGTCCCTCTCAGGGAGATATCTGTACAATGACTGGTGTCTCTCAGTCCCCTCTCTCTCTCTCAGGGAGATATCTGTACACTGACTGGTGTCTCTCAGTCCCCTCTCTCTCAGGGAGATATCTGTACACTGACTGGTGTCTCTCAGTCCCCTCTCTCTCTCTCAGGGAGATATCTGTACACTGACTGATGTCTCTCTGTCCCCCGTCTCTCCCTCTCAGGGAGATATCTGTACACAGACTGGTGTCTCTCAGTCCCCTCTCTCTCTCTCTCACGGAGATATCTGTACACTGACTGGTGTCTCTCAGTCTCCCCTCTCTCTCTCAGGGAGATATCTGTATACTGACTGGTGTCTCTCAGTCCCCTCTCTCTCAGGGAGATATCTGTACACTGACTGGTGTCTCTCAGTCCCCTCTCTCTCTCTCAGGGAGATATCTGTACACTGACTGATGTCTCTCTGTCCCCCGTCTCTCCCTCTCAGGGAGATATCTGTACACAGACTGGTGTCTCTCAGTCCCCTCTCTCTCTCTCTCACGGAGATATCTGTACACTGACTGCTGTCTCTCAGTCTCCCCTCTCTCTCTCAGGGAGATATCTGTACACTGACTGGTGTCTCTAAGTCCAACCTCTCTCTCAGGGAGATATCTGTACACTGACTGGTGTCTCTCAGTCCTCTCTCTCTCAGGGAGATATCTGTACACTGACTGGTGTGTCTCAGTCCCCTCTCTCTCTCTTCGGGAGATATCTGTACACTGACTGGTGTCTCTCAGTCCCCCTTCTCTCTCTCTCAGGCAGATATCTGTACACTGACTGGTGTCTCTCAGTCCCCTCTCTCTCTCACAGGGAGATATCTGTACACTGACTGGTTTCACTCAGACCCCTCTCTCCCTCTCAGGGAGATATCTGTATGCTGACTGGTGTTTCTCAGTCCCCTCTGTCTCTCTCAGAGAGATATCTGAACACTGACTGGTGTCTCTCAGTCCCCCCTCTCTCTCAGGGAGATATTTGTACACTGACTGGTGTCTCTCAGTCCCACCTCTCTCAGGGAGATATCTGTACACTGACTGGTTTCACTCAGACCCCTCTCTCTCTCTCAGGGAGATATCTGTACACTGACACGTGTCTCTCAGACCCCTCTCTATCTCTCAGGGAGATATCTGTACACCGACTGGTGTATCTCAGTCCCCTCTCTCTCTCTCACGGGGATACTTGTACACTGACTGGTGTCTCTCAGTCCCCCCTCTCTCTCTCAGGGAGATATTTGTACACTGACTGGTGTCTCTCAGTTCCCCCCTCTCTCTCTCTCAGGGAGATATCTGTACATTGACTGATGTCCCTCAGTCACCCCTCTCTCCCTCTGAGGGAGATATCTGTACACTGACTGGTGTTTCTCAGTCTCCTCTCTCTCAGGGAGATATCTGTACGCTGACTGGTGTCTCTCAGTCCCCTATTCCTCTCTCTCAGGGCGATAATTGTTCACTGACTGAGGTCTCTCAGTCCCCTCTCTCTCGCTCAGGGAGATATCTGTACACTGACTGGTGTCTCTCAGTCCCCCCTCCCTCAGGGAGATATCTGTAAACTGACTGGTTTCACTCAGATCCCTCTCTCCCTCTCAGGGAGATATCTGTACAATGACTGGTGTCTCTCAGTGCCCTCTCTCTCTCTCGGGAGATATCTGTACACTGACTGGTGTCGCTGAGTCCCCTCCCTCTCTCTCAGGATGATATCTGTACACTGACTGGTGTCTCTCAGTCCCCTCTCTCTCTCAGGGAGATATCTGTACACTCACTGGTGTCTCTCAGTCCCCTCTCTCTCTCAAGGAGATATCTTTACACTGACTGGTGTCTCTCAGTCCCCCCTCTCTCTCTCAGGGAGATATCTGTACACTGACTGGTGTTTCTCAGTCTCCTCTCTCTCAGGGAGATATCTGTACGCTGACTGGTGTCTCTCAGTCCCCTATTCCTCTCTCTCAGGGCGATAATTGTTCACTGACTGAGGTCTCTCAGACCCCTCTCTCTCTCTCAGGGAGATATCTGTACACTGACTGGTGTCTCTCAGTCCGCCCTCCCTCAGGGAGATATCTGTACACTGACTGGTTTCACTCAGATCCCTCTGTCCCTCTCAGGGAGATATCTGTACAATGACTGGTGTCTCTCAGTCCCCTCTCTCTCTCTCAGGGAGATATCTGTACACTGACTGGTGTCTCTCAGTCCCCTCTCTCTCAGGGAGATATCTGTACACTGACTGGTGTCTCTCAGTCCCCTCTCTCTCTCTCAGGGAGATATCTGTACACTGACTGATGTCTCTCTGTCCCCCGTCTCTCCCTCTCAGGGAGATATCTGTACACAGACTGGTGTCTCTCAGTCCCCTCTCTCTCTCTCTCACGGAGATATCTGTACACTGACTGGTGTCTCTCAGTCCCCCCTCTCTCTCACAGGGAGATATCTGTACACTGACTGGTGTCTCTCAGACCCTCTCTCTCAGGGTGATATCAGTACACTGACTGGTGTCACTCAGTCTCCTCTCTCTCTCTCAGGGAGATATCTGTGCACTGACTGGTGTCTCTCAGTCCCCTCCCTCTCCCTCAGGGAGATATCTGTACACTGACTGGTGTCTCTCAGTCCTCTCTCTCTCAGGGAGATATCTGTACAATGACTGGTGTCTTTCAGTCCCCTCTCTCTCAGGGAGATATCTGTACACTGACTGGTGTCTCTCAGTCCCCTCTCTCTCTCAGGGAGATATCTGTACACTGACTGGTGTCTCTCAGTCCCCTCTCTCTCTCTCTCAGGGAGATATCTGTACACTGACTGGTGTCTCTCAGTCCCCTCTCTCTCTCTCAGGGAGATATCTGTACAATGACTGGTGTCTCTCAGTACCCTCTCTCTCAGGGAGATAGCTGTACACTGACTGGTGTCTCCCTGTCCCCACTCTCTCTCTCAGGGAAATATCTGTACACTGACTGGTGTCTCTCAGTCCCCCCTCTCTCTCTCAGGGAGATATCTGAACACTGACTGGTGTCTCTCAGTCCCCTCTCTCTCTCAGGGAGATATCTGTACACTGACTGGTGTCTCTCAGTCCCCTCACTCTCTCAGGGAGATATCTGTACACTGACTGGTGTCTCTCAGTCCCCTCTCTCTCTCTCAGGGAGATATCTGTACACTGACTGGTGTCTCTCAGTCCCCCCCTCTCTCTCTCAGGGAGATATTTGTACACTGACTGGTGTCTCTCAGTTCCCCCCTCTCTCTCTCAGGGAGATATCTGTATGTTGACTGATGTCTCTCAGTCACCCCTCTCTCCCTCTCAGGGAGATATCTGTACACTGACTGGTGTTTCTCAGTCTCCTCTCCCTCAGGGAGATATCTGTACACTGACTGGTTTCACTCAGACCCCTCTGTCCCTCTCAGGGAGATATCTGTACAATGACTGGTGTCTCTCAGTCCCCTCTCTCTCTCTCAGGGAGATATCTGTACACTGACTGGTGTCTGTCAGTCCCCCCTCCCTCAGGCAGATATCTGTACACTGACTGGTTTCACTCAGACCCCTCTGTCCCTCTCAGGGAGATATCTGTACAATGACTGGTGTCTCTCAGTCCCCTCTCTCTCTCAGGGAGATATCTGTACACTGACTGGTTTCACTCAGACCCCTCTCTCTCTCTCAGGGAGATATCTGTACACTGACTGGTGTTTCTCAGTCTCCTCTCTCTCAGGGAGATATCTGTACACTGACTGGTGTTTCTCAGTCCCCCCTCTCTCTCAGGGTGATATCTCTACACTGACTGGTGTCTCTCAGTCCCCTCTCTCTCTCTCAGGGAGATATCTGTACATTGACTGATGTCCCTCTGTCACCCCTCTCTCCCTCTGAGGGAGATATCTGTACACTGACTGGTGTTTCTCTGTCTCCTCTCTCTCAGGGAGATATCTGTACGCTGACTGGTGTCTCTCAGTCCCCTATTCCTCTCTCTCAGGGCGATAATTGTTCACTGACTGAGGTCTCTCAGACCCCTCTCTCTCTCTCAGGGAGATATCTGTACACTGACTGGTGTCTCTCAGTCCGCCCTCCCTCAGGGAGATATCTGTACACTGACTGGTTTCACTCAGATCCCTCTGTCCCTCTCAGGGAGATATCTGTACAATGACTGGTGTCTCTCAGTCCCCTCTCTCTCTCTCAGGGAGATATCTGTACACTGACTGGTGTCTCTCAGTCCCCTCTCTCTCAGGGAGATATCTGTACACTGACTGGTGTCTCTCAGTCCCCTCTCTCTCTCTCAGGGAGATATCTGTACACTGACTGATGTCTCTCTGTCCCCCGTCTCTCCCTCTCAGGGAGATATCTGTACACAGACTGGTGTCTCTCAGTCCCCTCTCTCTCTCTCTCACGGAGATATCTGTACACTGACTGGTGTCTCTCAGTCTCCCCTCTCTCTCTCAGGGAGATATCTGTATACTGACTGGTGTCTCTCAGTCCCCTCTCTCTCAGGGAGATATCTGTACACTGACTGGTGTCTCTCAGTCCCCTCTCTCTCTCTCAGGGAGATATCTGTACACTGACTGATGTCTCTCTGTCCCCCGTCTCTCCCTCTCAGGGAGATATCTGTACACAGACTGGTGTCTCTCAGTCCCCTCTCTCTCTCTCTCACGGAGATATCTGTACACTGACTGCTGTCTCTCAGTCTCCCCTCTCTCTCTCAGGGAGATATCTGTACACTGACTGGTGTCTCTAAGTCCAACCTCTCTCTCAGGGAGATATCTGTACACTGACTGGTGTCTCTCAGTCCTCTCTCTCTCAGGGAGATATCTGTACACTGACTGGTGTGTCTCAGTCCCCTCTCTCTCTCTTCGGGAGATATCT
Source organism: Chiloscyllium punctatum (assembly GCF_047496795.1). Lineage (NCBI taxonomy): Eukaryota > Metazoa > Chordata > Chondrichthyes > Orectolobiformes > Hemiscylliidae > Chiloscyllium > Chiloscyllium punctatum. The sequence continues at coordinate 350,348 of NW_027309972.1, forward strand.
GTACACTGACTGGTGTCTCTCAGTCCCCCTTCTCTCTCTCTCAGGCAGATATCTGTACACTGACTGGTGTCTCTCAGTCCCCTCTCTCTCTCACAGGGAGATATCTGTACACTGACTGGTTTCACTCAGACCCCTCTCTCCCTCTCAGGGAGATATCTGTATGCTGACTGGTGTTTCTCAGTCCCCTCTGTCTCTCTCAGAGAGATATCTGAACACTGACTGGTGTCTCTCAGTCCCCCCTCTCTCTCAGGGAGATATTTGTACACTGACTGGTGTCTCTCAGTCCCACCTCTCTCAGGGAGATATCTGTACACTGACTGGTTTCACTCAGACCCCTCTCTCTCTCTCAGGGAGATATCTGTACACTGACACGTGTCTCTCAGACCCCTCTCTATCTCTCAGGGAGATATCTGTACACCGACTGGTGTATCTCAGTCCCCTCTCTCTCTCTCACGGGGATATTTGTACACTGACTGGTGTCTCTCAGTCCCCCCTCTCTCTCTCAGGGAGATATTTGTACACTGACTGGTGTCTCTCAGTTCCCCCCTCTCTCTCTCTCAGGGAGATATCTGTACATTGACTGATGTCCCTCAGTCACCCCTCTCTCCCTCTGAGGGAGATATCTGTACACTGACTGGTGTTTCTCAGTCTCCTCTCTCTCAGGGAGATATCTGTACGCTGACTGGTGTCTCTCAGTCCCCTATTCCTCTCTCTCAGGGCGATAATTGTTCACTGACTGAGGTCTCTCAGTCCCCCCTCCCTCAGGGAGATATCTGTACACTGACTGGTTTCACTCAGATCCCTCTCTCCCTCTCAGGGAGATATCTGTACAATGACTGGTGTCTCTCAGTCCCCTCTCTCTCAGGGAGATATCTGTACACTGACTGGTGTCTCTCAGTCCCCTCTCTCTCTCTCAGGGAGATATCTGTACACTGACTGATGTCTCTGTGTCCCCCGTCTCTCCCTCTCAGGGAGATATCTGTACACAGACTGGTGTCTCTCAGTCCCCTCTCTCTCTCTCTCAGGGAGATATCTGTACACTGACTGGTGTCTTTCAGTCCCCCCTCCCTCTCTCAGGGAGATATCTGTACACTGACTGGTGTCTCTCAGTCCCCCCTCTCTCACAGGGAGATATCTGTACACTGACTGGTGTCTCACAGTCCCCCCTCCCTCTCTCTGGGAGATATCTGTACACTGACTGGTGTTTCTCAGTCTCCTCTCTCTCAGGGAGATATCTGTACACTGACTGGTGTATCTCAGTCCCCTCTCTCTCAGGGAGACAGCTGTACACTGACTGGTGTCTCTCAGTCCCCCCTCTCTCTCTCAGGGAGATATCTGTACACTGACTTGTGTCTCCCTGTCCCCTCTCTCTCTCTCAGGGAAATATCTGTACACTGACTGGTGTCTCTCAGTCCACTCTCTCTCTCTCAGGGAGATATTTGTACACTGACTGGTGTCTCTCAGTCCCCTCTCTCTATCTCAGGGAGATATCTGTACACTGACTGGTGTCTCTCAGTCCCCTATCTCTCTCAAGGAGATATCTGTACACTGACTGGCGTCTCTCAGTCCCCCCTCTCTCTCTCAGGGAGATATTTGTACACTGACTGGTGTCTCTCAGTTCCCCCCTCTCTCTCTCTCAGGGAGATATCTGTACACTGACTGGTTTCACTCAGACCCCTCTCTCTCTGTCAGGGAGATATCTGTACATTGACTGATGTCTCTCAGTCACCCCTCTCTCCCTCTCAGGGAGATATCTGTACACTGACTGGTGTTTCTCAGTCTCGTCTCTCTCAGGGAGATATCTGTACGCTGACTGGAGTCTCTCAGTCCCCTATTCCTCTCTCTCAGGGCGATAATTGTTCACTGACTGAGGTCTCTCAGTCCCCTCTCTCTCTCTCAGGGAGATATCTGTACACTGACTGGTATCTCTCAGTCCCCCCTCCCTCAGGGAGATATCTGTACACTGACTGGTTTCACTCAGATCCCTCTGTCCCTCTCAGGGAGATATCTGTACAATGACTGGTGTCTCTCAGTCCCCTCACTCTCTCTCAGGGAGATATCTGTACACTGACTGGTGTCTCTCAGTCCCCTCTCTCTCAGGGAGATATCTGGACACTGACTGGTGTCTCTCATTCCCCTCTCTCTCTCTCAGGGAGATATCTGTACACTGACTGATGTCTCTCTGTCCCCCGTCTCTCCCTCTCAGGGAGATATCTGTACACAGACTGGTGTCTCTCAGTCCCCTCTCTCTCTCTCTCAGGGAGATATCTGTACACTGACTGGTGTCTCTCAGACCCCCCTCCCTCTCTCAGGGAGATATCTGTACACTGACTGGTGTCTCTCAGTCCCCTCTCTCTCTCTCTCAGGGAGATATCTGTACACTGACTGGTGTCTCTCAGTCCTCTCTCTCTCTCAAGGAGATATCTGTACACTGACTGGTGTCTCTCAGTTCCCTCTCTCTCAGGGAGATATCTGTACACTGACTGGTGTCTCTCAGTCCCCTCTCTCTCTCAGGGAGATATCTGTACACTGACTGGTGTCTCTCAGTCCCCTCTCTCTCTCTCTCAGGGAGATATCTGTTCACTGACTTGTGTCTCTCTGTCCCCTCTCTCTCTCAGGGAGATATCTGTACACTGACTGGTGTCTCTCAGTCCCCTCTCTCTCACTCAGGGAGATATCTGTACACTGACTGGTGTCTCTCAGTTCCCTCTCTCTCTCTCAGGGAGAGATCTGTACACTGACTGGTGTCTCTCAGTCCCCCCTCTCTCCCTCAGGGAGATATCTGTACACTGACTGGTGTCTCTCAGTCCCCTCTCTCTCTCAGGGAGGTATCTGTACACTGACTGGTGTCTCCCTGTCCCCTCTCTCTCTCTCAGGGAGATATCTGTACATTGACTGATGTCTCTCAGTCACCCCTCTCTCCCTCTCAGGGAGATATCTGTACACTGACTGGTGTTTCTCAGTCTCCTCTCTCACAGGGAGATATCTTCATGCTGACAGGTGTCTCTCAGTCCCCCCTGTCTCTCTCAGGGAGATATCTGTACACTGACTGGTGTCTCTCAGTCCCCCCTCTCTCTCAGGGAGATATCTGTACACTGACTGGTGTCTCTCAGTCCCCCCTCTCTCTCTCAGGGAGATATCTGTACACTGACTGGTGTCTCTCAGTCCCCCCTCCCTCAGGGAGATATCTGTACACTGACTGGTGTCTCTCAGTCTCCTCTCTCTCAGGGAGATATCAGTACGCTGACTGGTGTCTCTCAGTCCCCTCTGTCTCTCTCAGAGAGATATCTGTACACTGACTGGTGTCTCTCAGTCTCCTCTCTCTCAGGGAGATATCAGTACGCTGACTGGTGACTCTCAGTCCCCTCTCTCTCTCACAGGGAGATATCTTTATGCTGACTGGTGTCTCTCAGTCCCCCCTGTCTCTCTCAGGGAGATATCTGTACACTGACTCGTGTCTCTCAGTCCCCTCCCTCTCCCTCAGGGAGATATCTGTACACTGACTGGTGTCTCTCAGTCCTCTCTCTCTCAGGGAGATATCTGTACACTGACTGGTGTCTCTCAGTCCCCTCCCTCTCTCTCAAGGTGATATCTGTACACTGACTGGTGTCTCTCAGACCCCTCTCTCTCTCAGGGAGATATCTGTAAACTGACTGGTTTCACTCAGACCCCTCTCTCTCTCTCAGGGAGATATCTGTACATTGACTGATGTCTCTCAGTCACCCCTCTCTCCCTCTCAGGGACATATCTGTACACTGACTGGTGTTTCTCAGTCTCCTCTCTCTCAGGGTGATATCTGTACACTGACTGGTGTCTCTCATTCCCCTCTCTCTCTCAGGGAGATATCTGTACACTGACTGGTTTCACTCAGACCCCTCTCTCTCTCTCAGGGAGATATCTGTACATTGACTGATGTCTCTCAGTCACCCCTCTCTCCCTCTCAGGGATATATCTGCACACTGACTGGTGTCTCTCAGTCCCCCCTCTCTCTCTCAGGGAGATATCTCAACACTGACTGGTGTCTCTCAGTCCCCTCTCTCTCTCTCGGGAGATATCTGTACACTGACTGGTGTCTCTGAGTCCCCTCCCTCTCTCTCAGGATGATATCTGTACACTGACTGGTGTCTCTCAGTCCCCTCTCTCTCTCAGGGAGATATCTGTACACTCACTGGTGTCTCTCAGTCCCCTCTCTCTCTCAAGGAGATATCTTTACACTGACTGGTGTCTCTCAGTCATCTCTTCCTCTCTCTCAGGGCGATAATTGTTCACTGACAGAGGTCTCTCAGTCCCCTCTCTCTCTCTCAGGGAGATATCTGTACACTGACTGGTGTCTCTCAGTCCCCCCTCCCTCAGGGAGATATCAGTACGCTGACTGGTGTCTCTCAGTCCCCTCTGTCTCTCTCAGAGAGATTTCTGTACACTGACTGGTGTCTCTCAGTCCCCTCTCTCTCTCAGGGAGATATCTGTACACTGACTGGTGTCTCTCAGTCCCCTTCACTCTCTCAGGGAGATATCTGTACACTGACTGGTGTCTCTCAGTCCCCTCTCTCTCTCTCAGGGAGATATCTGTATATTGACTGATGTCACTCAGTCACCCCTCTCTCCCTCTCAGGGAGATATCTGTACACTGACTGGTGTTTCTCAGTCTCCTCTCTCTCAGGGAGATATCTGTACACTGACTGGAGTCTCTCAGTCCCCTATTCCTCTCTCTCAGGGCGATAATTGTTCACTGACTGGTGTCCCTCAGTCCCCTCTCTCTCTCAGGAAGATATCTGTAAACAGACTGGTTTCACTCAGACCCCTCTCTGTCTCTCAGGGAGATATCTGTACACTGACTGGTGTCTCTCAGTCCCCTCTCTCTCTCTCAGGGAGATATCTGTACACTGACTGGTGTCTCACAGTCCCCACTCTCGCTCAGAGAGATATCTGTACACTGAATGGTGTCTCTCAGTCCCCTCTCTCTCTCACTCAGAGAGATATCTGTACATTGAATGGTGTCTCTCAGTCCCCTCTCTCTCTCTCAGGGAGATATCTGTACACTGACTGGTGTCTCTCAGTCCCCTCTCTCTCTCAAGGAGATATCTGTACACTGACTGGTGTCTCTCAGTTCCCCCCTCTCTCTCTCTCAGGGAGATATCTGTACACTGACTGGTGTCTCTCAGGCCCCGCTCTCTCTCACGGATATATCTGTACACTGACTGGTTTCACTCAGACTCCTCTCTCTCTCTCAGGGAGATATCTGTACATTGACTGATGTCTCTCAGTCACCCCTCTCTCCCTCTCAGGGAGATATCTGTACACTGACTGGTGTCTCTCAGTTCCCCCGTCTCTCTCTCTCAGGGAGATATCTGTACACTGACTGGTGTCTCTCAGTCCCCTCTCTCTCTCAGGGAGATATCTGTACACTGACTGGTTTCACTCAGACCCCTCTCTCTCTCTCAGGGAGATATCTGTACATTGACTGATGTCTCTCCGTCCCCCCTCTCTCTCAGGGAGATATCTGTACACTGACTGGTGTTTCTCAGTCTCCTCTCTCTCAGGGAGATATCTGTACGCTGACTGGTGTCTCTCAGTCCCCTCTCTCTCTCAGGGAGATATCTGAACACTGACTGGTGTTTCTCAGTCGCCCCTCTCTCTCAGGGTGATATCTCTACACTGACTGGTGTCTCTCAGTCCCCTCCCTCTCTATCAGGGAGATATCTGTACACTGACTGGTGTCTCTCAGTCCCCTCTCTCTCTCAGGGAGATATCTGTACATTGACTGGTGTCTCTCAGTCCCCTCTCTCTCTCTCAGGGAGATATCTGTACACTGACTGGTTTCACTCAGACCCCTCTCTCTCTCTCAGGGAGATATCTGTACATTGACTGGTGTCTCTCAGTCCTCTCTCTCTCTCTCAGGGAGATATCTGTACACTGACTGGTTTCACTCAGACCCCTCTCTCTCTCTCAGGGAGATATCTGTACATTGACTGATGTCCCTCTGTCACCCCTCTCTCCCTCTGTGGGAGATATCTGTACACTGACTGGTGTTTCTCAGTCTCCTCTCTCTCAGGGAGATATCTGTACGCTGACTGGTGTCTCTCAGTCCCCTATTCCTCTCTCTCAGGGCGATAATTGTTCACTGACTGAGGTCTCTCAGTCCCCTCTCTCTCTCTCAGGGAGATATCTGTACACTGACTGATGTCTCTCAGTCCCCCCTCCCTCAGGGAGATATCTGTACACTGACTGGTTTCACTCAGATCCCTCTGTCCCTCTCAGGGAGATATCTGTACAATGACTGGTGTCTCTCAGTCCCCTCTCTCTCTCTCAGAAGATATCTGTACACTGACTGGTGTCTCTCAGTCCTCTCTCTCTCAGGGAGATATCTGTATACTGACTGGTGTCTCTCAGTCCTCTCTCACTCAGGGAGATATCTGTACAGTGACTGGTTTCACTTAGACCCCTCTCTCTCTCTCAGGGAGATATCTGTACATTGACTGATGTCTCTCAGTCCCCCCTCTCTCTCTCAGGGAGATATCTGTATACTGACTGGTGTGTCTCAGTCTCCTCTCTCTCAGGGAGATATCTGTACACTGACTGGTGTCTCTCAGTCCCCCCTCTGTCTCTCAGGGAGATATCTGTACACTGACTGGTGTCTCTCAGTCCCCTCTCTCTCTCAGGGAGATATCTGTACACTGACTGGTGTCTCTCAATCCCCTCTCTCTCTCAGGGAGATATCTGTACACTGACTGGTGTCTCTCAGTCCCCCCTCTCTCTCAGGGAGATATCTGCACACTGACTGGAGTCTCTCAGTCCCCCCCTCTCTCTCTCAGGGAGATATCTCAACACTGACTGGTGTCTCTCAGTGCCCTCTCTCTCTCTCGGGAGATATCTGTACACTGACTGGTGTCGCTGAGTCCCCTCCCTCTCTCTCAGGATGATATCTGTACACTGACTGGTGTCTCTCAGTCCCCTCTCTCTCTCAGGGAGATATCTGTACACTCACTGGTGTCTCTCAGTCCCCTCTCTCTCTCAAGGAGATATCTTTACACTGACTGGTGTCTCTCAGTCCCCCCTCTCTCTCTCAGGGAGATATCTGTACACTGACTGGTGTTTCTCAGTCTCCTCTCTCTCAGGGAGATATCTGTACGCTGACTGGTGTCTCTCAGTCCCCTATTCCTCTCTCTCAGGGCGATAATTGTTCACTGACTGAGGTCTCTCAGACCCCTCTCTCTCTCTCAGGGAGATATCTGTACACTGACTGGTGTCTCTCAGTCCGCCCTCCCTCAGGGAGATATCTGTACACTGACTGGTTTCACTCAGATCCCTCTGTCCCTCTCAGGGAGATATCTGTACAATGACTGGTGTCTCTCAGTCCCCTCTCTCTCTCTCAGGGAGATATCTGTACACTGACTGGTGTCTCTCAGTCCCCTCTCTCTCAGGGAGATATCTGTACACTGACTGGTGTCTCTCAGTCCCCTCTCTCTCTCTCAGGGAGATATCTGTACACTGACTGATGTCTCTCTGTCCCCCGTCTCTCCCTCTCAGGGAGATATCTGTACACAGACTGGTGTCTCTCAGTCCCCTCTCTCTCTCTCTCACGGAGATATCTGTACACTGACTGGTGTCTCTCAGTCCCCCCTCTCTCTCACAGGGAGATATCTGTACACTGACTGGTGTCTCTCAGACCCTCTCTCTCAGGGTGATATCAGTACACTGACTGGTGTCACTCAGTCTCCTCTCTCTCTCTCAGGGAGATATCTGTGCACTGACTGGTGTCTCTCAGTCCCCTCCCTCTCCCTCAGGGAGATATCTGTACACTGACTGGTGTCTCTCAGTCCTCTCTCTCTCAGGGAGATATCTGTACAATGACTGGTGTCTCTCAGTCCCCTCTCTCTCAGGGAGATATCTGTACACTGACTGGTGTCTCTCAGTCCCCTCTCTCTCTCAGGGAGATATCTGTACACTGACTGGTGTCTCTCAGTCCCCTCTCTCTCTCTCTCAGGGAGATATCTGTACACTGACTGGTGTCTCTCAGTCCCCCCTCTCTCTCAGGGAGATATCTGTACACTGACTGGTGTCTCTCAGTCCCCTCTCTCTCACTCAGGGAGATATCTGTACATTGACTGGTGTCTCTCAGTTCCCTCTCTCTCTCTCAGGGAGATATCTGTACAATGACTGGTGTCTCTCAGTACCCTCTCTCTCAGGGAGATAGCTGTACACTGACTGGTGTCTCCCTGTCCCCACTCTCTCTCTCAGGGAAATATCTGTACACTGACTGGTGTCTCTCAGTCCCCCCTCTCTCTCTCAGGGAGATATCTGAACACTGACTGGTGTCTCTCAGTCCCCTCTCTCTCTCAGGGAGATATCTGTACACTGACTGGTGTCTCTCAGTCCCCTCACTCTCTCAGGGAGATATCTGTACACTGACTGGTGTCTCTCAGTCCCCTCTCTCTCTCTCAGGGAGATATCTGTACACTGACTGGTGTCTCTCAGTCCCCCGCTCTCTCTCTCAGGGAGATATTTGTACACTGACTGGTGTCTCTCAGTTCCCCCCTCTCTCTCTCAGGGAGATATCTGTATGTTGACTGATGTCTCTCAGTCACCCCTCTCTCCCTCTCAGGGAGATATCTGTACACTGACTGGTGTTTCTCAGTCTCCTCTCTCTCAGGGAGATATCTGTACACTGACTGGTGTCTCTCAGTCTCCTCTCCCTCAGGGAGATATCTGTACACTGACTGGTTTCACTCAGACCCCTCTGTCCCTCTCAGGGAGATATCTGTACAATGACTGGTGTCTCTCAGTCCCCTCTCTCTCTCTCAGGGAGATATCTGTACACTGACTGGTGTCTGTCAGTCCCCCCTCCCTCAGGCAGATATCTGTACACTGACTGGTTTCACTCAGACCCCTCTGTCCCTCTCAGGGAGATATCTGTACAATGACTGGTGTCTCTCAGTCCCCTCTCTCTCTCAGGGAGATATCTGTACACTGACTGGTTTCACTCAGACCCCTCTCTCTCTCTCAGGGAGATATCTGTACACTGACTGGTGTTTCTCAGTCTCCTCTCTCTCAGGGAGATATCTGTACACTGACTGGTGTTTCTCAGTCCCCCCTCTCTCTCAGGGTGATATCTCTACACTGACTGGTGTCTCTCAGTCCCCTCTCACTCTCTCAGGGAGATATCTGTACATTGACTGATGTCCCTCTGTCACCCCTCTCTCCCTCTGAGGGAGATATCTGTACACTGACTGGTGTTTCTCTGTCTCCTCTCTCTCAGGGAGATATCTGTACGCTGACTGGTGTCTCTCAGTCCCCTATTCCTCTCTCTCAGGGCGATAATTGTTCACTGACTGAGGTCTCTCAGACCCCTCTCTCTCTCTCAGGGAGATATCTGTACACTGACTGGTGTCTCTCAGTCCCCCCTCCCTCAGGGAGATATCTGTACACTGACTGGTTTCACTCAGATCCCTCTGTCCCTCTCAGGGAGATATCTGTACAATGACTGGTGTCTCTCAGTCCCCTCTCTCTCTCTCAGGGAGATATCTGTACACTGACTGGTGTCTCTCAGTCCCCTCTCTCTCAGGGAGATATCTGTACACTGACTGGTGTCTCTCAGTCCCCTCTCTCTCTCTCAGGGAGATATCTGTACACTGACTGATGTCTCTCTGTCCCCCGTCTCTCCCTCTCAGGGAGATATCTGTACACAGACTGGTGTCTCTCAGTCCCCTCTCTCTCTCTCTCACGGAGATATCTGTACACTGACTGGTGTCTCTCAGTCTCCCCTCTCTCTCTCAGGGAGATATCTGTATACTGACTGGTGTCTCTCAGTCCCCTCTCTCTCAGGGAGATATCTGTACACTGACTGGTGTCTCTCAGTCCCCTCTCTCTCTCTCAGGGAGATATCTGTACACTGACTGATGTCTCTCTGTCCCCCGTCTCTCCCTCTCAGGGAGATATCTGTACACAGACTGGTGTCTCTCAGTCCCCTCTCTCTCTCTCTCACGGAGATATCTGTACACTGACTGCTGTCTCTCAGTCTCCCCTCTCTCTCTCAGGGAGATATCTGTACACTGACTGGTGTCTCTAAGTCCAACCTCTCTCTCAGGGAGATATCTGTACACTGACTGGTGTCTCTCAGTCCTCTCTCTCTCAGGGAGATATCTGTACACTGACTGGTGTGTCTCAGTCCCCTCTCTCTCTCTTCGGGAGATATCTGTACACTGACTGGTGTCTCTCAGTCCCCCTTCTCTCTCTCTCAGGCAGATATCTGTACACTGACTGGTGTCTCTCAGTCCCCTCTCTCTCTCACAGGGAGATATCTGTACACTGACTGGTTTCACTCAGACCCCTCTCTCCCTCTCAGGGAGATATCTGTATGCTGACTGGTGTTTCTCAGTCCCCTCTGTCTCTCTCAGAGAGATATCTGAACACTGACTGGTGTCTCTCAGTCCCCCCTCTCTCTCAGGGAGATATTTGTACACTGACTGGTGTCTCTCAGTCCCACCTCTCTCAGGGAGATATCTGTACACTGACTGGTTTCACTCAGACCCCTCTCTCTCTCTCAGGGAGATATCTGTACACTGACACGTGTCTCTCAGACCCCTCTCTATCTCTCAGGGAGATATCTGTACACCGACTGGTGTATCTCAGTCCCCTCTCTCTCTCTCACGGGGATATTTGTACACTGACTGGTGTCTCTCAGTCCCCCCTCTCTCTCTCAGGGAGATATTTGTACACTGACTGGTGTCTCTCAGTTCCCCCCTCTCTCTCTCTCAGGGAGATATCTGTACATTGACTGATGTCCCTCAGTCACCCCTCTCTCCCTCTGAGGGAGATATCTGTACACTGACTGGTGTTTCTCAGTCTCCTCTCTCTCAGGGAGATATCTGTACGCTGACTGGTGTCTCTCAGTCCCCTATTCCTCTCTCTCAGGGCGATAATTGTTCACTGACTGAGGTCTCTCAGTCCCCTCTCTCTCGCTCAGGGAGATATCTGTACACTGACTGGTGTCTCTCAGTCCCCCCTCCCTCAGGGAGATATCTGTAAACTGACTGGTTTCACTCAGATCCCTCTCTCCCTCTCAGGGAGATATCTGTACAATGACTGGTGTCTCTCAGTGCCCTCTCTCTCTCTCGGGAGATATCTGTACACTGACTGGTGTCGCTGAGTCCCCTCCCTCTCTCTCAGGATGATATCTGTACACTGACTGGTGTCTCTCAGTCCCCTCTCTCTCTCAGGGAGATATCTGTACACTCACTGGTGTCTCTCAGTCCCCTCTCTCTCTCAAGGAGATATCTTTACACTGACTGGTGTCTCTCAGTCCCCCCTCTCTCTCTCAGGGAGATATCTGTACACTGACTGGTGTTTCTCAGTCTCCTCTCTCTCAGGGAGATATCTGTACGCTGACTGGTGTCTCTCAGTCCCCTATTCCTCTCTCTCAGGGCGATAATTGTTCACTGACTGAGGTCTCTCAGACCCCTCTCTCTCTCTCAGGGAGATATCTGTACACTGACTGGTGTCTCTCAGTCCGCCCTCCCTCAGGGAGATATCTGTACACTGACTGGTTTCACTCAGATCCCTCTGTCCCTCTCAGGGAGATATCTGTACAATGACTGGTGTCTCTCAGTCCCCTCTCTCTCTCTCAGGGAGATATCTGTACACTGACTGGTGTCTCTCAGTCCCCTCTCTCTCAGGGAGATATCTGTACACTGACTGGTGTCTCTCAGTCCCCTCTCTCTCTCTCAGGGAGATATCTGTACACTGACTGATGTCTCTCTGTCCCCCGTCTCTCCCTCTCAGGGAGATATCTGTACACAGACTGGTGTCTCTCAGTCCCCTCTCTCTCTCTCTCACGGAGATATCTGTACACTGACTGGTGTCTCTCAGTCCCCCCTCTCTCTCACAGGGAGATATCTGTACACTGACTGGTGTCTCTCAGACCCTCTCTCTCAGGGTGATATCAGTACACTGACTGGTGTCACTCAGTCTCCTCTCTCTCTCACAGGGAGATATCTGTACACTGACTGGTGTCTCTCAGACCCTCTCTCTCAGGGTGATATCAGTACACTGACTGGTGTCACTCAGTCTCCTCTCTCTCTCTCAGGGAGATATCTGTGCACTGACTGGTGTCTCTCAGTCCCCTCCCTCTCCCTCAGGGAGATATCTGTACACTGACTGGTGTCTCTCAGTCCTCTCTCTCTCAGGGAGATATCTGTACAATGACTGGTGTCTTTCAGTCCCCTCTCTCTCAGGGAGATATCTGTACACTGACTGGTGTCTCTCAGTCCCCTCTCTCTCTCAGGGAGATATCTGTACACTGACTGGTGTCTCTCAGTCCCCTCTCTCTCTCTCTCAGGGAGATATCTGTACACTGACTGGTGTCTCTCAGTCCCCTCTCTCTCTCTCAGGGAGATATCTGTACAATGACTGGTGTCTCTCAGTACCCTCTCTCTCAGGGAGATAGCTGTACACTGACTGGTGTCTCCCTGTCCCCACTCTCTCTCTCAGGGAAATATCTGTACACTGACTGGTGTCTCTCAGTCCCCCCTCTCTCTCTCAGGGAGATATCTGAACACTGACTGGTGTCTCTCAGTCCCCTCTCTCTCTCAGGGAGATATCTGTACACTGACTGGTGTCTCTCAGTCCCCTCACTCTCTCAGGGAGATATCTGTACACTGACTGGTGTCTCTCAGTCCCCTCTCTCTCTCTCAGGGAGATATCTGTACACTGACTGGTGTCTCTCAGTCCCCCCCTCTCTCTCTCAGGGAGATATTTGTACACTGACTGGTGTCTCTCAGTTCCCCCCTCTCTCTCTCAGGGAGATATCTGTATGTTGACTGATGTCTCTCAGTCACCCCTCTCTCCCTCTCAGGGAGATATCTGTACACTGACTGGTGTTTCTCAGTCTCCTCTCCCTCAGGGAGATATCTGTACACTGACTGGTTTCACTCAGACCCCTCTGTCCCTCTCAGGGAGATATCTGTACAATGACTGGTGTCTCTCAGTCCCCTCTCTCTCTCTCAGGGAGATATCTGTACACTGACTGGTGTCTGTCAGTCCCCCCTCCCTCAGGCAGATATCTGTACACTGACTGGTTTCACTCAGACCCCTCTGTCCCTCTCAGGGAGATATCTGTACAATGACTGGTGTCTCTCAGTCCCCTCTCTCTCTCAGGGAGATATCTGTACACTGACTGGTTTCACTCAGACCCCTCTCTCTCTCTCAGGGAGATATCTGTACACTGACTGGTGTTTCTCAGTCTCCTCTCTCTCAGGGAGATATCTGTACACTGACTGGTGTTTCTCAGTCCCCCCTCTCTCTCAGGGTGATATCTCTACACTGACTGGTGTCTCTCAGTCCCCTCTCTCTCTCTCAGGGAGATATCTGTACATTGACTGATGTCCCTCTGTCACCCCTCTCTCCCTCTGAGGGAGATATCTGTACACTGACTGGTGTTTCTCTGTCTCCTCTCTCTCAGGGAGATATCTGTACGCTGACTGGTGTCTCTCAGTCCCCTATTCCTCTCTCTCAGGGCGATAATTGTTCACTGACTGAGGTCTCTCAGACCCCTCTCTCTCTCTCAGGGAGATATCTGTACACTGACTGGTGTCTCTCAGTCCCCCCTCCCTCAGGGAGATATCTGTACACTGACTGGTTTCACTCAGATCCCTCTGTCCCTCTCAGGGAGATATCTGTACAATGACTGGTGTCTCTCAGTCCCCTCTCTCTCTCTCAGGGAGATATCTGTACACTGACTGGTGTCTCTCAGTCCCCTCTCTCTCAGGGAGATATCTGTACACTGACTGGTGTCTCTCAGTCCCCTCTCTCTCTCTCAGGGAGATATCTGTACACTGACTGATGTCTCTCTGTCCCCCGTCTCTCCCTCTCAGGGAGATATCTGTACACAGACTGGTGTCTCTCAGTCCCCTCTCTCTCTCTCTCACGGAGATATCTGTACACTGACTGGTGTCTCTCAGTCTCCCCTCTCTCTCTCAGGGAGATATCTGTATACTGACTGGTGTCTCTCAGTCCCCTCTCTCTCAGGGAGATATCTGTACACTGACTGGTGTCTCTCAGTCCCCTCTCTCTCTCTCAGGGAGATATCTGTACACTGACTGATGTCTCTCTGTCCCCCGTCTCTCCCTCTCAGGGAGATATCTGTACACAGACTGGTGTCTCTCAGTCCCCTCTCTCTCTCTCTCACGGAGATATCTGTACACTGACTGCTGTCTCTCAGTCTCCCCTCTCTCTCTCAGGGAGATATCTGTACACTGACTGGTGTCTCTAAGTCCAACCTCTCTCTCAGGGAGATATCTGTACACTGACTGGTGTCTCTCAGTCCTCTCTCTCTCAGGGAGATATCTGTACACTGACTGGTGTGTCTCAGTCCCCTCTCTCTCTCTTCGGGAGATATCTGTACACTGACTGGTGTCTCTCAGTCCCCCTTCTCTCTCTCTCAGGCAGATATCTGTACACTGACTGGTGTCTCTCAGTCCCCTCTCTCTCTCACAGGGAGATATCTGTACACTGACTGGTTTCACTCAGACCCCTCTCTCCCTCTCAGGGAGATATCTGTATGCTGACTGGTGTTTCTCAGTCCCCTCTGTCTCTCTCAGAGAGATATCTGAACACTGACTGGTGTCTCTCAGTCCCCCCTCTCTCTCAGGGAGATATTTGTACACTGACTGGTGTCTCTCAGTCCCACCTCTCTCAGGGAGATATCTGTACACTGACTGGTTTCACTCAGACCCCTCTCTCTCTCTCAGGGAGATATCTGTACACTGACACGTGTCTCTCAGACCCCTCTCTATCTCTCAGGGAGATATCTGTACACCGACTGGTGTATCTCAGTCCCCTCTCTCTCTCTCACGGGGATACTTGTACACTGACTGGTGTCTCTCAGTCCCCCCTCTCTCTCTCAGGGAGATATTTGTACACTGACTGGTGTCTCTCAGTTCCCCCCTCTCTCTCTCTCAGGGAGATATCTGTACATTGACTGATGTCCCTCAGTCACCCCTCTCTCCCTCTGAGGGAGATATCTGTACACTGACTGGTGTTTCTCAGTCTCCTCTCTCTCAGGGAGATATCTGTACGCTGACTGGTGTCTCTCAGTCCCCTATTCCTCTCTCTCAGGGCGATAATTGTTCACTGACTGAGGTCTCTCAGTCCCCTCTCTCTCGCTCAGGGAGATATCTGTACACTGACTGGTGTCTCTCAGTCCCCCCTCCCTCAGGGAGATATCTGTAAACTGACTGGTTTCACTCAGATCCCTCTCTCCCTCTCAGGGAGATATCTGTACAATGACTGGTGTCTCTCAGTGCCCTCTCTCTCTCTCGGGAGATATCTGTACACTGACTGGTGTCGCTGAGTCCCCTCCCTCTCTCTCAGGATGATATCTGTACACTGACTGGTGTCTCTCAGTCCCCTCTCTCTCTCAGGGAGATATCTGTACACTCACTGGTGTCTCTCAGTCCCCTCTCTCTCTCAAGGAGATATCTTTACACTGACTGGTGTCTCTCAGTCCCCCCTCTCTCTCTCAGGGAGATATCTGTACACTGACTGGTGTTTCTCAGTCTCCTCTCTCTCAGGGAGATATCTGTACGCTGACTGGTGTCTCTCAGTCCCCTATTCCTCTCTCTCAGGGCGATAATTGTTCACTGACTGAGGTCTCTCAGACCCCTCTCTCTCTCTCAGGGAGATATCTGTACACTGACTGGTGTCTCTCAGTCCGCCCTCCCTCAGGGAGATATCTGTACACTGACTGGTTTCACTCAGATCCCTCTGTCCCTCTCAGGGAGATATCTGTACAATGACTGGTGTCTCTCAGTCCCCTCTCTCTCTCTCAGGGAGATATCTGTACACTGACTGGTGTCTCTCAGTCCCCTCTCTCTCAGGGAGATATCTGTACACTGACTGGTGTCTCTCAGTCCCCTCTCTCTCTCTCAGGGAGATATCTGTACACTGACTGATGTCTCTCTGTCCCCCGTCTCTCCCTCTCAGGGAGATATCTGTACACAGACTGGTGTCTCTCAGTCCCCTCTCTCTCTCTCTCACGGAGATATCTGTACACTGACTGGTGTCTCTCAGTCCCCCCTCTCTCTCACAGGGAGATATCTGTACACTGACTGGTGTCTCTCAGACCCTCTCTCTCAGGGTGATATCAGTACACTGACTGGTGTCACTCAGTCTCCTCTCTCTCTCTCAGGGAGATATCTGTGCACTGACTGGTGTCTCTCAGTCCCCTCCCTCTCCCTCAGGGAGATATCTGTACACTGACTGGTGTCTCTCAGTCCTCTCTCTCTCAGGGAGATATCTGTACAATGACTGGTGTCTTTCAGTCCCCTCTCTCTCAGGGAGATATCTGTACACTGACTGGTGTCTCTCAGTCCCCTCTCTCTCTCAGGGAGATATCTGTACACTGACTGGTGTCTCTCAGTCCCCTCTCTCTCTCTCTCAGGGAGATATCTGTACACTGACTGGTGTCTCTCAGTCCCCTCTCTCTCTCTCAGGGAGATATCTGTACAATGACTGGTGTCTCTCAGTACCCTCTCTCTCAGGGAGATAGCTGTACACTGACTGGTGTCTCCCTGTCCCCACTCTCTCTCTCAGGGAAATATCTGTACACTGACTGGTGTCTCTCAGTCCCCCCTCTCTCTCTCAGGGAGATATCTGAACACTGACTGGTGTCTCTCAGTCCCCTCTCTCTCTCAGGGAGATATCTGTACACTGACTGGTGTCTCTCAGTCCCCTCACTCTCTCAGGGAGATATCTGTACACTGACTGGTGTCTCTCAGTCCCCTCTCTCTCTCTCAGGGAGATATCTGTACACTGACTGGTGTCTCTCAGTCCCCCCCTCTCTCTCTCAGGGAGATATTTGTACACTGACTGGTGTCTCTCAGTTCCCCCCTCTCTCTCTCAGGGAGATATCTGTATGTTGACTGATGTCTCTCAGTCACCCCTCTCTCCCTCTCAGGGAGATATCTGTACACTGACTGGTGTTTCTCAGTCTCCTCTCCCTCAGGGAGATATCTGTACACTGACTGGTTTCACTCAGACCCCTCTGTCCCTCTCAGGGAGATATCTGTACAATGACTGGTGTCTCTCAGTCCCCTCTCTCTCTCTCAGGGAGATATCTGTACACTGACTGGTGTCTGTCAGTCCCCCCTCCCTCAGGCAGATATCTGTACACTGACTGGTTTCACTCAGACCCCTCTGTCCCTCTCAGGGAGATATCTGTACAATGACTGGTGTCTCTCAGTCCCCTCTCTCTCTCAGGGAGATATCTGTACACTGACTGGTTTCACTCAGACCCCTCTCTCTCTCTCAGGGAGATATCTGTACACTGACTGGTGTTTCTCAGTCTCCTCTCTCTCAGGGAGATATCTGTACACTGACTGGTGTTTCTCAGTCCCCCCTCTCTCTCAGGGTGATATCTCTACACTGACTGGTGTCTCTCAGTCCCCTCTCTCTCTCTCAGGGAGATATCTGTACATTGACTGATGTCCCTCTGTCACCCCTCTCTCCCTCTGAGGGAGATATCTGTACACTGACTGGTGTTTCTCTGTCTCCTCTCTCTCAGGGAGATATCTGTACGCTGACTGGTGTCTCTCAGTCCCCTATTCCTCTCTCTCAGGGCGATAATTGTTCACTGACTGAGGTCTCTCAGACCCCTCTCTCTCTCTCAGGGAGATATCTGTACACTGACTGGTGTCTCTCAGTCCGCCCTCCCTCAGGGAGATATCTGTACACTGACTGGTTTCACTCAGATCCCTCTGTCCCTCTCAGGGAGATATCTGTACAATGACTGGTGTCTCTCAGTCCCCTCTCTCTCTCTCAGGGAGATATCTGTACACTGACTGGTGTCTCTCAGTCCCCTCTCTCTCAGGGAGATATCTGTACACTGACTGGTGTCTCTCAGTCCCCTCTCTCTCTCTCAGGGAGATATCTGTACACTGACTGATGTCTCTCTGTCCCCCGTCTCTCCCTCTCAGGGAGATATCTGTACACAGACTGGTGTCTCTCAGTCCCCTCTCTCTCTCTCTCACGGAGATATCTGTACACTGACTGGTGTCTCTCAGTCTCCCCTCTCTCTCTCAGGGAGATATCTGTATACTGACTGGTGTCTCTCAGTCCCCTCTCTCTCAGGGAGATATCTGTACACTGACTGGTGTCTCTCAGTCCCCTCTCTCTCTCTCAGGGAGATATCTGTACACTGACTGATGTCTCTCTGTCCCCCGTCTCTCCCTCTCAGGGAGATATCTGTACACAGACTGGTGTCTCTCAGTCCCCTCTCTCTCTCTCTCACGGAGATATCTGTACACTGACTGCTGTCTCTCAGTCTCCCCTCTCTCTCTCAGGGAGATATCTGTACACTGACTGGTGTCTCTAAGTCCAACCTCTCTCTCAGGGAGATATCTGTACACTGACTGGTGTCTCTCAGTCCTCTCTCTCTCAGGGAGATATCTGTACACTGACTGGTGTGTCTCAGTCCCCTCTCTCTCTCTTCGGGAGATATCTGTACACTGACTGGTGTCTCTCAGTCCCCCTTCTCTCTCTCTCAGGCAGATATCTGTACACTGACTGGTGTCTCTCAGTCCCCTCTCTCTCTCACAGGGAGATATCTGTACACTGACTGGTTTCACTCAGACCCCTCTCTCCCTCTCAGGGAGATATCTGTATGCTGACTGGTGTTTCTCAGTCCCCTCTGTCTCTCTCAGAGAGATATCTGAACACTGACTGGTGTCTCTCAGTCCCCCCTCTCTCTCAGGGAGATATTTGTACACTGACTGGTGTCTCTCAGTCCCACCTCTCTCAGGGAGATATCTGTACACTGACTGGTTTCACTCAGACCCCTCTCTCTCTCTCAGGGAGATATCTGTACACTGACACGTGTCTCTCAGACCCCTCTCTATCTCTCAGGGAGATATCTGTACACCGACTGGTGTATCTCAGTCCCCTCTCTCTCTCTCACGGGGATATTTGTACACTGACTGGTGTCTCTCAGTCCCCCCTCTCTCTCTCAGGGAGATATTTGTACACTGACTGGTGTCTCTCAGTTCCCCCCTCTCTCTCTCTCAGGGAGATATCTGTACATTGACTGATGTCCCTCAGTCACCCCTCTCTCCCTCTGAGGGAGATATCTGTACACTGACTGGTGTTTCTCAGTCTCCTCTCTCTCAGGGAGATATCTGTACGCTGACTGGTGTCTCTCAGTCCCCTATTCCTCTCTCTCAGGGCGATAATTGTTCACTGACTGAGGTCTCTCAGTCCCCCCTCCCTCAGGGAGATATCTGTACACTGACTGGTTTCACTCAGATCCCTCTCTCCCTCTCAGGGAGATATCTGTACAATGACTGGTGTCTCTCAGTCCCCTCTCTCTCAGGGAGATATCTGTACACTGACTGGTGTCTCTCAGTCCCCTCTCTCTCTCTCAGGGAGATATCTGTACACTGACTGATGTCTCTGTGTCCCCCGTCTCTCCCTCTCAGGGAGATATCTGTACACAGACTGGTGTCTCTCAGTCCCCTCTCTCTCTCTCTCAGGGAGATATCTGTACACTGACTGGTGTCTTTCAGTCCCCCCTCCCTCTCTCAGGGAGATATCTGTACACTGACTGGTGTCTCTCAGTCCCCCCTCTCTCACAGGGAGATATCTGTACACTGACTGGTGTCTCACAGTCCCCCCTCCCTCTCTCTGGGAGATATCTGTACACTGACTGGTGTCTCTCAGTCCCCCCTCTCTCTCAGGGAGATATCTGTACACTGACTGGTGTCTCTCAGTCTCCCCTCTCTCTCTCAGGGAGATATCTGTACACTGACTGGTGTCTCTCAGTCCCCCCTCTCTCTCACGGAGATATCTGTACACTGACTGGTGTCTCTCAGTCCTCTCTCTCTCAGGGAGATATCTGTACACTGACTGGTGTCTCTCAGTCCCCTCTCTCTCTCAGGGAGATATCTGTACACTGACTGGTGTGTCTCAGTCCCCTCTCTCTCTCTCAGGGAGATATCTGTACACTGACTGGTGTCTCTCAGTCCCCCTTCTCTCTCTCTCAGGCAGATATCTGTACACTGACTGGTGTCTCTCAGTCCCCTCTCTCTCTCACAGGGAGATATCTGTACACTGACTGGTGTCTCTCAGTCTCCTTTCTCGCTCTCAGGGAGATATCTGTACACTGACTGGTGTCTCTCAGTCCACCCTCTCTCTCCTAGGGAGGTATCTGTACACTGACTGGTGTCTCTCAGTCACCCCTCTCTCCCTCTCAGGGAGATATCTGTACACTGACTGGTTTCACTCAGACCCCTCTCTCTCTTTCAGGGAGATATCTGTACATTGACTGATGTCTCTCAGTCACCCCTCTCTCCCTCTCAGGGAGATATCTGTACACTGACTGGTGTTTCTCAGTCTCCTCTCTCTCAGGGAGATATCTGTACACTGACTGGTGTTTCTCAGTCCCCCCTCTCTCTCAGGGAGATATCTGTACACTGACTGGTGTCTCTCAGTCCCCTCTCTCTCTCAGGGAGATAACTGTACACTGACTGGTGTCTCTCAATTCCCTCTCTCTCTCTCAGGGAGATATCTGTACATTGACTGATGTCCCTCTGTCACCCCTCTCTCCCTCTGAGGGAGATATCTGTACACTGACTGGTGTTTCTCAGTCTCCTCTCTCTCAGGGAGATATCTGTACGCTGACTGGTGTCTCTCAGTCCCCTATTCCTCTCTCTCAGGGCGATAATTGTTCACTGACTGAGGTCTCTCAGACCCCTCTCTCTCTCTCAGGGAGATATCTGTACACTGACTGGTGTCTCTCAGTCCCCCCTCCCTCAGGGAGATATCTGTACACTGACTGGTTTCACTCAGATCCCTCTGTCCCTCTCAGGGAGATATCTGTACAATGACTGGTGTCTCTCAGTCCCCTCTCTCTCTCTCAGGGAGATATCTGTACTCTGACTGGTGTCTCTCAGTCCCCTCTCTCTCAGGGAGATATCTGTACACTGACTGGTGTCTCTCAGTCCCCTCTCTCTCTCTCAGGGAGATATCTGTACACTGACTGATGTCTCTCTGTCCCCCGTCTCTCGCTCTCAGGGAGATATCTGTACACAGACTGGTGTCTCTCAGTCCCCTCTCTCTCTCTCTCACGGAGATATCTGTACACTGACTGGTGTCTCTCAGTCCCCTCTCTCTCTCAGGGAGATATCTGTACACTGACTGGTGTCTCTCAGTCCCCCCTCTCTCAGGGAGATATCTGTACACTGACTGGTGTCTCTCAGTCCCCCTTCTCTCTCAGGGAGATATCTGTACACTGACTGGTGTCTCTCAGTCCCCTCTCTCTCTCTCAGGGAGATATCTGTACACTGACTGGTGTCTGTCAGACCCTCTCTCTCAGGGTGATATCAGTACACTGACTGGTGTCACTCAGTCTCCTCTCTCTCTCTCAGGGAGATATCTGTGCACTGACTGGTGTCTCTCAGTCCCCTCCCTCTCCCTCAGGGAGATATCTGTACACTGACTGGTGTCTCTCAGTCCCCCCTCTCTCTCTCAGGGAGATATCTGTACACTGACTGGTGTCTCTCAGTCCTCTCTCTCTCAGGGAGATATCTGTACAATGACTGGTGTCTCTCAGTCCCCTCTCTCTCAGGGAGATATCTGTACACTGACTGGTGTCTCTCAGTCCACTCTCTCTCTCAGGGAGATATCTGTACACTGACTGGTGTCTCTCAGTCCCCTCTCTCTCTCTCTCTCAGGGAGATATCTGTACACTGACTGGTGTCTCTCAGTCCCCCCTCTCAGGGAGATATCTGTACACTGACTGGTGTCTCTCAGTCCCCTCGAGAGATATCTGTACACTGACTGGTGTCTCTCAGTCCCCCTTCTCTCTCTCTCAGGCAGATATCTGTACACTGACTGGTGTCTCTCAGTCCCCTCTCTCTCTCACAGGGAGATATCTGTACACTGACTGGTTTCACTCAGACCCCTCTCTCCCTCTCAGGGAGATATCTGTATGCTGACTGGTGTTTCTCAGTCCCCTCTGTCTCTCTCAGAGAGATATCTGAACACTGACTGGTGTCTCTCAGTCCCACCTCTCTCAGGGAGATATCTGTACACTGACTGGTTTCACTCAGACCCCTCTCTCTCTCTCAGGGAGATATCTGTACACTGACACGTGTCTCTCAGACCCCTCTCTATCTCTCAGGGAGATATCTGTACAACGACTGGTGTATCTCAGTCCCCTCTCTCTCTCTCACGGAGATATTTGTACACTGACTGGTGTCTCTCAGTCACCCCTCTCTCCCTCTGAGGGAGATATCTGTACACTGACTGGTGTTTCTCAGTCTCCTCTCTCTCAGGGAGATATCTGTACGCTGACTGGTGTCTCTCAGTCCCCTATTCCTCTCTCTCAGGGCGATAATTGTTCACTGACTGAGGTCTCTCAGTCCCCTCTCTCTCGCTCAGAGAGATATCTGTAGACTGACTGGTGTCTCTCAGTCCCCTCTCTCTCAGGGAGATATCTGTACACTGACTGGTGTCTCTCAGTCCCCTCTCTCTCTCTCAGGGAGATATCTGTACACTGACTGATGTCTCTGTGTCCCCCGTCTCTCCCTCTCAGGGAGATATCTGTACACAGACTGGTGTCTCTCAGTCCCCTCTCTCTCTCTCTCAGGGAGATATCTGTACACTGACTGGTGTCTTTCAGTCCCCCCTCCCTCTCTCAGGGAGATATCTGTACACTGACTGGTGTCTCACAGTCCCCCCTCCCTCTCTCTGGGAGATATCTGTACACTGACTGGTGTCTCTCAGTCCCCCCTCTCTCTCACGGAGATATCTGTACACTGACTGGTGTCTCTCAGTCTCCCCTCTCTCTCTCAGGGAGATATCTGTACACTGACTGGTGTCTCTCAGTCCCCCCTCTCTCTCACGGAGATATCTGTACACTGACTGGTGTCTCTCAGTCCTCTCTCTCTCAGGGAGATATCTGTACACTGACTGGTGTGTCTCAGTCCCCTCTCTCTCTCTCAGGGAGATATCTGTACACTGACTGGTGTCTCTCCGTCCCCCTTCTCTCTCTCTCAGGCAGATATCTGTACACTGACTGGTGTCTCTCAGTCCCCTCTCTCTCTCACAGGGAGATATATGGACACTGACTGGTGTCTCTCAGTCTCCTTTCTCTCTCTCAGGGAGATATCTGTACACTGACTGGTGTCTCTCAGTCCCCCCTCTCTCTCCTAGGGAGGTATCTGTACACTGACTGGTGTCTCTCAGTCCCACCTATCTCAGGGAGATATCTGTACACTGACTGGTTTCACTCAGACCCCTCTCTCTCTCTCAGGGAGACATCTGTACACTGACACGTGTCTCTCAGACCCCTCTCTATCTCTCAGGGAGATATCTGTACACTGACTGGTGTCTCTCAGTCCCCTCTCTCTCTCTCAGGGAGATATTTGTACACTGACTGGTGTCTCTCAGTCTCCCCTCTCTCTCTCAGGGAGATATCTGTACACTGACTGGTGTCTCTCAGTCCCCCCTCTCTCTCAGGGAGATATCTGTACATTGACTGATGTCTCTCAGTCACCCCTCTCTCCCTCTCAGGGAGATATCTGTACACTGACTGGTGTTTCTCAGTCTCCTCTCTCTCAGGGAGATACCTGTACACTGACTGGTGTCCCTCAGTCCCCTCTCTCTCTCTCAGGGAGATATCTGTACGCTGACTGGTGTCTCTCAGTCCCCCCTCCCTCTCTCAGGGAGATATCTGTACACTGACTGGTGTCTCTCAGTCCCCCCTCTCTCTCAGGGAGATATCTGTACACTGACTGGTGTCTCTCAGTCGCCCCTCTCTCTCTCAGGGAGATATCTCAACACTGACTGGTGTCTCTCAGTCCCCCCTCTCTCTCTCAGGGAGATATCTCAACACTGACTGGTGTCTCTGAGTCCCCTCCCTCTCTCTCAGGGTGTTATCTGTACACTGACTGGTGTCTCTCAGTCCCCTCTCTCTCTCTCAGGGAGATATCTGTACACTGACTGGTGTCTCCCAGTCCCCTCTCTCTCTCTCAGGGAGATATCTGTACACTGACTGGTGTCTCTCAGTCCCCTCTCTCTCTCAGGGAGATATCTGTACACTGACTGGTGTGTCTCAGTCCCCTCTCTCTCTCTCAGGGAGATATCAGTACACTGACTGGTGTCTCTCAGTCCCCCTTCTCTCTCTCTCAGGCAGATATCTGTACACTGACTGGTGTCTCTCAGTCCCCTCTCTCTCTCACAGGGAGATATCTGTACACTGACTGGTGTCTCTCAGTCTCCTTTCTCTCTCTCAGGGAGATATCTGTACACTGACTGGTGTCTCTCAGTCCCACCTCTCTCAGGGAGATATCTGTACACTGACTGGTTTCACTCAGACCCCTCTCTCTCTCTCAGGGAGATATCTGTACATTGACTGATGTCTCTCAGTCACCCCTCTCTCCCTCTCAGGGAGATACCTGTACACTGACTGGTGTCTCTCAGTCCCCCTCTCTCTCTCAGCGAGATATCTGTACACTGACTGGTGTCCCTCAGTCCCCTCTCTCTCTCTCAGCGAGATATCTGTACACTGACTGGTGTCTCTCAGTCCCCTCTCTCTCAGGGAGATATCTGTACACTGACTGGTGTCTCTCAGTCACCCCTCTCTCCACGGCACACGGCACTGTCCCCACTCCCTCCCTCACACACCGTCCACACTCCCTCCCTCACACACCGTCCCCACTCCCTCCCTCACACACCGTCCCCCCTCCCTCACACACCGTCCCCACTCCCTCCCTCACACACCGTCCCCACACCCTCCCTCACACACTGTCCCCACTCCCTCCCTCACACACTGTCCCCACTCCCTCACACACCGTCCCCACTCCCTCCCTCACACACCGTCCCCACTCCCTCCCTCACACACCGTCCCCCCTCCCTCCCTCACACACCGTCCCCACTCCCTCCCTCACACACCGTCCCCACTCCCTCCCTCACACACCGTCCCCACTCCCTCCCTCACACACCGTCCCCACTCTCTCCCTCACACACCGTCCCCACTCCCCCCCTCACACACCGTCCCCACTCCCTCCCTCACACACCGTCCCCACTCCCTCACACACCGTCCCCCCTCCCTCCCTCACACACTGTCCCCACTCCCTCCCTCACACACCGTCCCCCCTCCCTCACACACCGTCCCCACTCCCTCCCTCACACACCGTCCCCACTCCCTCACACACCGTCCCCCCTCCCTCCCTCACACACCGTCCCCACTCCCTCCCTCACACACCGTCCCCACTCCCTCCCTCACACACCGTCCCCACTCCCCCCCTCACACACCGTCCCCACTCCCTCCCTCACACACCGTCCCCACTCCCTCCCTCACACACCGTCCCCACTCCCTCACACACCGTCCCCACTCCCTCCCTCACACACCGTCCCCACTCCCTCCCTCACACACCGTCCCCACTCCCTCACACACCGTCCCCACTCCCTCCCTCACACACCGTCCCCACTCCCTCCCTCACACACCGTCCCCACTCCCTCACACACCGTCCCCACACCCTCCCTCACACACCGTCCCCACTCCCTCACACACCGTCCCCACTCCCTCCCTCACACACCGTCCCCACTCCCTCCCTCACACACCGTCCCCACTCCCTCCCTCACACACCGTCCCCACTCCCTCCCTCACACACCGTCCCCACTCCCTCCCTCACACACCGTCCCCACTCCCTCCCTCACACACCGTCCCCACTCCCTCCCTCACACACCGTCCCCACTCCCTCCCTCACACACCGTCCCCACTCCCTCACACACCGTCCCCACTCCCTCCCTCACACACCGTCCCCACTCCCTCCCTCACACACCGTCCCCACTCCCTCACACACCGTCCCCACTCCCTCCCTCACACACCGTCCCCACTCCCTCCCTCACACACCGTCCCCACTCCCTCCCTCACACACCGTCCCCACTCCCTCCCTCACACACCGTCCCCACTCCCTCCCTCACACACCGTCCCCACTCCCTCCCTCACACACCGTCCCCACTCCCTCCCTCACACACCGTCCCCACTCCCTCCCTCACACACCGTCCCCCTCCCTCCCTCACACACCGTCCCCACTCCCTCCCTCACACACCGTCCCCACTCCCTCCCTCACACACCGTCCCCACTCCCTCACACACCGTCCCCACTCCCTCCCTCACACACCGTCCCCACTCCCTCCCTCACACACCGTCCCCACTCCCTCCCTCACACTGTCCCCACTCCCTCCCTCACACACCGTCCCCACTCCCTCCCTCACACACCGTCCCCACTCCCTCCCTCACACACCGTCCCCACTCCCTCACACACCGTCCCCACTCCCTCCCTCACACACCGTCCCCACTCCCTCCCTCACACACCGTCCCCACTCCCTCACACACCGTCCCCACTCCCTCCCTCACACACCGTCCCCACTCCCTCCCTCACACACCGTCCCCACTCCCTCACACACCGTCCCCACTCCCTCCCTCACACACCGTCCCCCCTCCCTCACACACCGTCCCCACTCCCTCCCTCACACACCGTCCCCACTCCCTCCCTCACACACCGTCCCCACTCCCTCCCTCACACTGTCCCCACTCCCTCCCTCACACACCGTCCCCACTCCCTCCCTCACACACCGTCCCCACTCCCTCACACACCGTCCCCACTCCCTCCCTCACACACCGTCCCCACTCCCTCCCTCACACACCGTCCCCACTCCCTCCCTCACACACCGTCCCCACTCCCTCACACACCGTCCCCACTCCCTCCCTCACACACCGTCCCCACTCCCTCCCTCACACACCGTCCCCCACTCCCTCCCTCACACACCGTCCCCACTCCCTCCCTCACACACCGTCCCCACTCCCTCCCTCACACACCGTCCCCACTCCCTCCCTCACACACCGTCCCCACTCCCTCCCTCACACACCGTCCCCACTCCCTCCCTCACACACCGTCCCCACTCCCTCCCTCACACACCGTCCCCACTCCCTCCCTCACACACCGTCCCCACTCCTCTCCCTCACACACCTGTCCCCACTCCCTCACACACCGTCCCACTCCTCCCACTCCCTCCCTCACACACCGTCCCCACTCCCTCACACACCGTCCCCACTCCCTCCCTCACACACCGTCCCCACTCCCCCCCTCACACACCGTCCCCACTCCCCCCTCACACACCGTCCCCACTCCCTCCCTCACACACCGTCCCCACTCCCCTCACACACCGTCCCCACTCCCTCCCTCACACACCGTCCCCCCCCTCCCTCACACACCGTCCCCACTCCCCCTCACACACCGTCCCCACTCCCTCCCTCACACACCGTCCCCACTCCCTCCCTCACACACCGTCCCCCCCTCCCTCCCTCACACACCGTCCCCACTCCCCCTCACACACCGTCCCCACTCCCTCCCCTCACACACCGTCCCCACTCCCTCCCTCACACACCGTCCCCACTCCCTCCCTCACACACCGTCCCCACTCACTCCCTCCCTCACACACCGTCCCCACTCCCTCCCTCACACACCGTCCCCACTCCCCTCACACACCGTCCCCACTCCCTCCCTCACACACCGTCCCCACTCCCCCCTCACACACCGTCCCCACTCCCTCACACACCTGTCCCCACTCC
The DNA here is from genome assembly GCF_047496795.1 of Chiloscyllium punctatum. Classification (NCBI taxonomy): domain Eukaryota; kingdom Metazoa; phylum Chordata; class Chondrichthyes; order Orectolobiformes; family Hemiscylliidae; genus Chiloscyllium; species Chiloscyllium punctatum. Next base: position 377,975 of record NW_027309972.1, read on the forward strand.
CTCCCTCACACACCGTCCCCACTCCCTCACACACCGTCCCCACTCCCCCTCACACACCGTCCCCACTCCCTCCCTCACACAGCCGTCCCCACTCCCTCCCTCACACACCGTCCCCACTCCCTCCCCTCACACACCGTCCCCACTCCCTCCTCACACACTGTCCCCACTCCCTCCCTCACACACCGTCCCCACTCCCTCCCTCACACACCGTCCCCACTCCCCTCCCTCACACACCGTCCCCACCCTCCCTCACACACCGTCCCCACTCCCTCCCTCACACACCGTCCCCACTCCCCCCCTCACACACTGTCCCCACTCCCCCCTCACACACCGTCCCCACTCCCTCCCTCACACACCGTCCCCACTCCCTCACACACCGTCCCCACTCCCTCCCTCACACACCGTCCCCACTCCCTCCCTCACACACCGTCCCCACTCCCTCACACACCGTCCCCACTCCCTCCCTCACACACCGTCCCCACTCCCTCCTCACACACCGTCCCCACTCCCCTCAACACACCGTCCCCACTCCCTCCCTCACACACCGTCCCCACTCCCTCCCTCACACACCGTCCCCACTCCCTCCCTCACACACCGTCCCCACTCCCTCCCTCACACACCGTCCCCACTCCCTCCCTCACACACCGTCCCCACTCCCTCCCTCACACACTGTCCCCCACTCCCTCCCTCACACACCGTCCCCACTCCCTCCCTCACACACCGTCCCCACTCCCTCACACACCTGTCCCCACTCCCTCCCTCACACACCGTCCCCACTCCCTCCCTCACACACCGTCCCCCCTCCCTCCCTCACACACCGTCCCCACTCCCTCCCTCACACACCGTCCCCACTCCCTCCCTCACACACCGTCCCCACTCCCTCCCTCACACACCGTCCCCCTCCTCCCTCACACACCGTCCCCACTCCCTCCCTCACACACCGTCCCCACTCCCTCCCTCACACACCGTCCCCACTCCCTCCCTCACACACCGTCCCCACTCCCCCCTCACACACCGTCCCCACTCCCTCCCTCACACACCGTCCCCACTCCCTCCCTCACACACCGTCCCCACTCCCTCCCTCACACACCGTCCCCACTCCCTCCCTCACACCACCGTCCCCACTCCCTCCCTCACACACCGTCCCACTCCCTCCCTCACACACCGTCCCCACTCCCTCCCTCACACACCGTCCCCACTCCCTCCCTCACACACCGTCCCCACTCCCTCCCTCACACACCGTCCCCACTCCCTCCCTCACACACCGTCCCACTCCCTCCCTCACACACCGTCCCCACTCCCTCCCTCACACACCGTCCCCACTCCCTCCCTCACACACCGTCCCCACTCCCTCCCTCACACACCGTCCCCACTCCCTCCCTCACACACCGTCCCCACTCCCTCCCTCACACACCGTCCCCTCCCTCACACACCGTCCCACTCCCCTCACACACCGTCCCCACTCCCTCCCTCACACACCGTCCCCACTCCCTCCCTCACACACCGTCCCCACTCCCTCCCTCACACACTCGTCCCCACTCCCTCCCTCACACACCGTCCCCACTCCCTCACACACCGTCCCCCACTCCCTCACACACCGTCCCCCTCCCTCCCTCACACCGTCCCCACTCCCTCCCTCACACACCGTCCCCACTCCCTCCCTCACACACCGTCCCCACTCCCTCCCTCACACACCGTCCCCACTCCCTCCCTCACACACCGTCCCCACTCCCTCCCTCACACACCGTCCCCACTCCCTCCCTCACACACCGTCCCCACTCCCTCCCTCACACACCGTCCCCACTCCCTCCCTCACACACCGTCCCCACTCCCTCCCTCACACACCGTCCCCACTCCCTCACACACCGTCCCCACTCCCTCCCTCACACACCGTCCCCACTCCCTCCCTCACACACCGTCCCCACTCCCCTCACACACCGTCCCCACTCCCTCACACACCGTCCCCACTCCCTCACACACCGTCCCCACTCCCTCCCTCACACACCGTCCCCACTCCTCCCTCACACACCGTCCCCACTCCCCCCTCACACACCGTCCCCACTCCCTCCTCACACACCGTCCCCACCCTCCCTCACACACCGTCCCCACTCCCTCCCTCACACACCGTCCCCACTCCCTCCCTCACACACCGTCCCCACTCCCTCCCTCACACACCGTCCCCACTCCCTCCCTCACACACCGTCCCCACTCCCTCTCACACACCGTCCCCACTCCCTCCTCACACACCGTCCCCACTCCCTCCCTCACACACCGTCCCCACTCCCTCCCTCACACACCGTCCCCACTCCCCTCACACACCGTCCCCACTCCCTCCCTCACACACCGTCCCCACTCCCTCCCTCACACACCGTCCCCACTCCCTCCCTCACACACCGTCCCCACTCCCTCACACACCGTCCCCACTCCCTCCCTCACACACCGTCCCCACTCCCTCCCTCACACCGTCCCCACTCCCTCACACACCGTCCCCACTCCCTCACACACCGTCCCCACTCCCTCCCTCACACACCGTCCCCACTCCCTCCCTCACACACCGTCCCCTCCACACACCGTCCCACTCCCTCACACACCGTCCCCACTCCCTCACACACCGTCCCCACTCCCTCACACACCGTCCCCACTCCCTCCCTCACACACCGTCCCCCACTCCCTCCCTCACACACCGTCCCCACTCCCTCACACACCGTCCCCACTCCCTCCTCACACACCGTCCCCACTCCCTCCCTCACACACCGTCCCCACTCCCTCACACACCGTCCCCACTCCCTCACACACCGTCCCCACTCCCTCCCTCACACACCGTCCCCACTCCCTCCCTCACACACCGTCCCCACTCCCTCCCTCACACACCGTCCCCACTCCCTCCCTCACACACCGTCCCCCCCTCCCTCACACACCGTCCCCACTCCCTCCCTCACACACCGTCCCCATCCTCCCTCACACACCGTCCCCACTCCCTCACACACTGTCCCCACTCCCCTCCCTCACACACCGTCCCCACTCCCTCACACACGTCCCCACCTCCCTCACACACGTCCCCACTCCCTCCCTCACACACCGTCCCCACTCCCTCACACACCGTCCCCACTCCCTCACACACCGTCCCCACTCCCTCACACACCGTCCCCACTCCCTCCCTCACACACTGTCCCCACTCCCTCCCTCACACACCGTCCCCACTCCCTCCCTCACACACCGTCCCCACTCCCTCACACACCGTCCCCACTCCCCCTCACACACCGTCCCCCTCCTCCCTCACACACCGTCCCCACTCCCTCCCTCACACACCGTCCCCACTCCCTCCCTCACACACCGTCCCCACTCCCTCCCTCACACACTGTCCCCACTCCCTCCCTCACACACCGTCCCCCACTCCCTCCCTCACACACCGTCCCCACTCCCTCCCTCACACACCGTCCCCCACTCCCTCACACACCGTCCCCACTCCCTCCCTCACACACCGTCCCCACTCCCTCCCTCACACACCGTCCCCACTCCCTCCCTCACACACCGTCCCCACTCCCTCCCTCACACACCGTCCCCACTCCCTCCCTCACACACCGTCCCCACTCCCTCCCTCACACACCGTCCCCCCACGCCCTCCCTCACACACCGTCCCCCCTCCCTCACACACCGTCCCCACTCCCTCCCTCACACACCGTCCCCACTCCCTCCCTCACACACCGTCCCCACTCCCTCCCTCACACACCGTCCCCACTCCCTCCCTCACACACCGTCCCCACTCCCTCACACACCGTCCCCACTCCCTCCCTCACACACCGTCCCCACTCCCTCCCTCACACACCGTCCCCACTCCCTCCCTCACACACCGTCCCCACTCCCCTCCCTCACACACCGTCCCCCACTCCTCCCTCACACACCGTCCCCACTCCCTCACACACCGTCCCCACTCCCTCCCTCACACACCGTCCCCACTCCCTCACACACCGTCCCCACTCCCTCCCTCACACACCGTCCCCACTCCCTCCCTCACACACCGTCCCCACTCCCTCCCTCACACACCGTCCCCACTCCCTCACACACTGTCCCCACTCCCTCCCTCACACACCGTCCCCACTCCCCTCACACACCGTCCCCCCACTCCCTCACACACCTGTCCCCACTCCCCCCCTCACACACCGTCCCCACTCCCTCACACACCGTCCCCACTCCCTCCCTCACACACCTGTCCCCACTCCCTCCCTCACACACCGTCCCCACTCCCTCCCTCACACACCGTCCCCACTCCCTCCCTCACACACCGTCCCCACTCCCTCCCTCACACACCGTCCCCACTCCCTCCCTCACACACCGTCCCCACTCCCTCTCACACACCGTCCCCACTCCCTCACACACCGTCCCCCACTCCCTCCCTCACACACCGTCCCCACTCCCTCACACACCGTCCCCACTCCCTCCCTCACACACCGTCCCCACTCCCTCCCTCACACACCGTCCCCACTCCCTCCCTCACACACCGTCCCCACTCCCCTCCCTCACACACCGTCCCCACTCCCTCACACACCGTCCCCACTCCCTCCCTCACACACCGTCCCCACTCCCTCCCTCACACACCGTCCCCACTCCCCTCCCTCACACACCGTCCCACTCCCTCCCTCACACACCGTCCCCACTCCCTCCCTCACACACCGTCCCCACTCCCTCACACACCGTCCCCACTCCCTCCCTCACACACCGTCCCCACTCCCTCACACACCGTCCCCACTCCCTCCCTCACACACCGTCCCCACTCCCTCCCTCACACACCGTCCCCACTCCCTCCCTCACACACCGTCCCCACTCCCTCACACACCGTCCCCACTCCCTCCCTCACACACCGTCCCCACCTCCCTCCCTCACACACCGTCCCCACTCCCTCCCTCCACACACCCGTCCCCACTCCCCTCCCTCACACACCGTCCCCACTCCCTCCCTCACACACCGTCCCCACTCCCTCCCTCACACACCGTCCCCCACTCCCTCACACACCGTCCCCACTCCCTCCCTCACACCGTCCCCACTCCCTCCCTCACACACCGTCCCCACTCCTCCCTCACACACCGTCCCCACTCCCTCCCTCACACCGTCCCCACTCCCTCCCTCACACACCGTCCCCACTCCCTCCCTCACACACCGTCCCCACTCCCTCACACACCGTCCCCACTCCCTCCCTCACACACCGTCCCCACTCCCTCCTCACACACCGTCCCCCACTCCCTCCCTCACACACCGTCCCCACTCCCTCCCTCACACACCGTCCCCACTCCCTCCTCACACACCGTCCCCACTCCCTCCCTCACACACCGTCCCCACTCCCTCCCTCACACACCGTCCCCACTCCCTCCCTCACACACCGTCCCCACTCCCTCCCTCACACACCGTCCCCACTCCCTCCCTCACACACCGTCCCCACTCCCTCCCTCACACACCGTCCCCACTCCCTCCTCACACACCGTCCCCACTCCCTCCCTCACACACCGTCCCCACTCCCTCCCTCACACACCGTCCCCACTCCCTCCTCACACACCGTCCCCACTCCCTCCCTCACACACCGTCCCCACTCCCTCCCTCACACACCGTCCCCACTCCCTCCCTCACACACCGTCCCCCACTCCCCTCACACACCGTCCCCACTCCTCCCTCACACACCGTCCCCACTCCCTCCCTCACACACCGTCCCCACTCCCTCCCTCACACACCGTCCCCACTCCCTCCCTCACACACCGTCCCCACTCCCTCCCTCACACACCGTCCCCACTCCCTCCCTCACACACCGTCCCCACTCCCTCCCTCACACACCGTCCCCACTCCCTCCCTCACACACCGTCCCCACTCCCTCCCTCACACACGTCCCCACTCCCCTCACACACCGTCCCCCACTCCCTCCCTCACACACCGTCCCCACTCCCTCCCTCACACACCGTCCCCACTCCCTCCCTCACACACCGTCCCCACTCCCTCCCTCACACACCGTCCCCACTCCCTCCCTCACACACCGTCCCCACTCCCTCCCTCACACACCGTCCCCACTCCCTCCCTCACACCGTCCCCACTCCCTCCCTCACACACCGTCCCCCCTCCCTCCCTCACACACCGTCCCCCACTCCCTCCCTCACACACCGTCCCCACTCCCTCCCTCACACACCGTCCCCACTCCCCCTCACACACCGTCCCCACTCCCTCACACACCGTCCCCACTCCCTCACACACCGTCCCCACTCCCTCCCTCACCCGTCCCCACTCCCTCCCTCACACACCGTCCCCACTCTCCTCACACACCGTCCCCACTCCCCTCCCTCACACACCGTCCCCACTCCCTCCCTCACACACCGTCCCCCACTCCCTCCCTCACACACCGTCCCCACTCCCTCCCTCACACACCGTCCCCCACTCCCTCCCTCACACACCGTCCCCACTCCCTCCTCACACACCGTCCCCACTCCCTCCCTCACACACCGTCCCCACTCCCTCCCTCACACACCGTCCCCACTCCCTCCCTCACACACCGTCCCCCCTCCCTCCCTCACACACCGTCCCCACTCCTCCCTCACACACCGTCCCCACTCCCTCCTCACACACCGTCCCCACGTCCCTCCTCACACACCGTCCCCACTCCCTCCCTCACACACCGTCCCCCACTCCCTCCCTCACACACCGTCCCCCACTCCCTCCCTCACACACCGTCCCCACTCCCTCCCTCACACACCGTCCCCACTCCCTCCCTCACACACCGTCCCCACTCCCTCCCTCACACACCGTCCCCACTCCCGTCCCTCACACACTCGTCCCCACTCCCTCCCTCACACACCGTCCCCACTCCCTCCCTCACACACCGTCCCCACTCCCTCCCTCACACACCGTCCCCCACTCCCCCCCCTCACACACCGTCCCCACTCCCTCCCTCACACACCGTCCCCACTCCTCCCCTCACACACTCGTCCGTCCCCACTCCCTCCCTCACACACCGTCCCCACTCCCTCCCCTCACACACCGTCCCC
>NW_027309973.1:0-47500 GCF_047496795.1 Chiloscyllium punctatum
GACACACACACACACACACACACACACAGCGAGGGAGGGAAACACACACACACACACACACACACACACACAACAAAAGAGGAATATGCACACACACCAAGGGAGGGACACACACACACACACACACACACACACACAGCGAGGGAGGGACACACACACACAGCGAGGGAGGGACACACACACACAGAGCAAGGGAGGGACACACACACACACACACACACACACACACACACACACACACACACACACAGCGAGGGAGGGACACACACACACAGCGAGGGAGCGACACACACACAGCGAGGGAGGGACACACATACACACACACACACACACACACACACACAGCGAGGGAGGGACACACACAGCGAGGGAGGGACACACACACAAACACAGTGAGGGAGGGACACACGCACACACACACACACACACACAGAGCGAGGGAGGGACACACACACACACACACACACACACACACCAAGGGAGGGACACACACACACACACACACACAGCGAGGGAGGGACACACACACACAGCGAGGGAGGGACACACACACACACAGCGAGGGAGGGACACACACACACACAGCGAGGGAGGGACACACACACACACACCAAGGGAAGGACACGCACACACACACAGCGAGGGAGGGACACACACACACACACACAGCGAGGGAGTGACACACACACAGAGCGAGGGAGGGACACACACACACACACAGCGAGGGAGGGACACACACACACAGCGAGGGAGGGACACACACACACACAGCGAGGGAGGGACACACACACACACACAGCGAGGGAGGGACAAACACACACACACACACACACACACACACAGCGAGGGAGGGCCACGCACACACAGCGAGGGAGGGACACACACACAGCGAGGGAGGGAAACACACACACACACACAGCGAGGGAGGGACCCACACACACACACACACACACACAGCGAGGGAGGGACACACGCACACACACACACAGTGAGGGAGGGACACACACACACACACACAGCGAGAGAGGGAAACACACACACACACACAGCGAGGGAGGGACACACACACACACAGCGAGGGAGGGACACACACACACACAGCGAGGGAAGGACACGCACACACACACCAAGGGAAGGACACGCACACACACACAGCGAGGGAGTGACACACACACACACACACACACACACACAGAGCGAGGGAGGGACACACACACACACACAGCGAGGGAGGGACACGCACGCACAAACACACTCACTCACGAGGGAGCGGCACGCACGCACACACACACGCACACACACACACACACGAGGGAGGGACACGCACACACACGAGGGAGGGACACGCACGCGCACACACACACACGAGGGAGGGACACGCACACACACACACATGAGGGAGGGACACAAACACAGTGAGGGACACACACAGCGAGGGAGGGACACGCACACACACAGCGAGGAAGGGACACGCACACACACATATACGAGGGAGGGACACGCACAAACAGCGAGGGAGGGACACGCACAAACACAGCGAGGGAGGGACACGCACACACACAGCGAGGGAGGGACACGCACACACACAGCGAGGGAGGGACACGCACACACACAGCGAGGGAGGGACATGCACACACACAGCGAGAGAGGGACACGCGCACACTCAGCGAGGGAGTGACACACACACACACAGCGAGGGGGACACACACAGCGAGGGAGCGATATGCTCATATAGAGCGAGGGAGGGACACACTCGCAATCATTGAGGGGGGCACGCACACAGCGAGGGAGGGACACGCACACACAGCGAGGGAGGGACACGCACACACAGCGAGGGAGGGAACACACACACAGCGAGGGAGGGACACGCACGCACACAGCGAGGGAGGGACACGCGCACACACAGCGAGGGAGAGACACGCACACACAACGAGGGAGGGATACGCACACTCAGCGAGGGAGGGACACGCACACTCAGCGAGGGAGGGACACGCACACACAGCAAGGGATAGACACGCACACACAGCGAGGGATACACACGTACACACAGCGAGGGATAGACACGCACACACAGCGAGGGAGGGACAGGCACACACACAGCGAGGGAGGGACACGCACACACACAGCGAGGGAGGGACACGCACACACACAGCGAGGGAGAGACACGCACACACAGCGAGGGAGAGACACGCACACACAGCGAGGGATGGACACGCACACACAGCGAGGGAGGGACACGCACACTCAGCGAGGGAGGGACACGCACACACAGCGAGGGAGGGATACGCACACACAGCGAGGGAGGAACACGCACACAGTGAGGAATGCACACTCAGCGTGGGAGGGACACACATGCACACAGAGTGAGGGAGGGACACACACGCACACACAGTGAGGGAGGGACACACACACACACAGTGAGGGAGGGACACACACACACACACACACATAGCGAGGGAGGGACACACACACACACACAGCGAGGGAGGGTCACACACACACACAGCGAGGCAGGGACATACACACACACACAGCGAGGGAGGGACACACACACACACACACACAACAAAAGAGGAATATGCACACACACCAAGGGAGGGACACGCACACACACACACAGCGAGGGAGGGACACACACACACAGCGAGGGAGGGACACACACACACACACAGCGAGGCAGGGACACACACACACACACACACACAACAAAAGAGGAATATGCACACACACCAAGGGAGGGACACACACACACACACACACACACATACACACACACACAGAGGGAGGGACACACACCCACAGCGAGGGAGGGACACACACACACAGAGCAAGGGAGGGGGACACACACACACACACAAACACAGCGAGGGAGGGTCACACACACACAGAGCGAGGGAGGGACACACACACACACACAGCAAGGGAGGGACACACAAACACAGAGCGAGGGAGGGACACACACACACACATACACACAGCGAGGGAGGGACACACACAGCGAGGGAGGGACACACACACACACAGTGAGGCGTCACGCACATAGCAAGTGACGGACATGCACACACACAGCGAGGGAGGGACACGCACGCACAAACACACTCACTCACGAGGGAGGGGCACGCACGCACACACACACACACACACGAGGGAGGGACACGCACACACACATGAGGGAGGGACACGCACGCGCACACACACACACGAGGGAGGGACACGCACACACACACACACATGAGGGAGGGACACAAACACAGTGAGGGACACACACAGTGAGGGAGGGACACGCACACACACAGCGAGGAAGGGACACGCACACACACACATACACGAGGGAGGGACACGCACAAACACAGCGAGGGAGGGACACGCACAAACACAGCGAGGGAGGGACACGCACACACACAGCGAGGGAGGGACACGCACACACACAGCGAGGGAGGGACACGCACACACACAGCGAGGGAGTGACACGCACACACACAGCGAGGGGGACACACACAGCGAGGGAGCGATATGCTCATATAGAGCGAGGGAGGGACACACTCGCAATCATTGAGGGGGGCACGCACACAGCGAGGGAGGGACACGCACACACAGCGAGGGAGGGAACACACACACAGCGAGGGAGGGACACGCACGCACACAGCGAGGGAGGGACACGCACGCACACAGCGAGGGAGGGACACGCACGCACACAGCGAGGGAGGGACACGCACGCACACAGCAAGGGAGGGATACGCGCACACACAGTGAGGGAGAGACACGCACACACAACGAGGGAGGGATACGCACACTCAGCGAGGGAGGGACACGCACACTCAGCGAGGGAGGGACACGCACACACAGCAAGGGATAGACACGCACACACAGCGAGGGATAGACACGTACACACAGCGAGGGATAGACACGCACACACAGCGAGGGAGGGACACGCACACACACAGCGAGGGAGGGACACGCACACACACAGCGAGGGAGGGACACACACAGCGAGGGAGGGACACACACACACACACTCTCTCACACACACACACACACACACACAGTGAGGGGTCACGCACACAGCGAGGGAGGGACACGCACACACACAGTGAGGGAGGGACACACACACAGCGAGGGAGGGACACACACACACAGCGAGGAGGACACACACATACACACACACACACACACACACAGCGAGGGAGGGACACACACACACACAGCGAGGGAGGGACACATACACACACACAGCGAGGAAGGGACACACAAACACAGAGCGAGGGAGGGACACACACACAAACACACACACACAGTGAGGGGTCACGCACACAGCAAGGGACGGACATGCACGCACACAGCGAGGGAGGGACACGCACGCACGCACACACACTCACGAGGGAGGGGCACGCACGCACACACACACACACACACACACACGAGGGAGGGACACGAACACACACACGAGGGAGGGACACGCACGCGCACACACACACACGAGGGAGGGAACGAACACAGTGAGGGACACACACAGCGAGGGAGGGACACGAACGCACACAGCAAGGGAGGGACACGCACACACACAGTGAGGAAGGGACACGCACACCACGAGGGAGGGACACGCACACACACAGCGAGGGAGGGACACACACACATACACAGCGAGGGAGGGACACACACACAGCGAGGGAGGGACACGCACACACACAGCGAGGGGGGAAACGCACACACACAGCGAGGGAGGGACACGCACACACACAGCGAGGAAGGGACACGCACACACACAGCGAGGGAGGGACACGCACACACACAGCGAGGGAGGGACATGCACACACACAGCGAGAGAGGGACACGCACACACACAGCGAGGGGGACACACACAGCGAGGGAGCGATACGCTCATATAGAGCGAGGGAGGGACACACTCGCAATCATTGAGGGGGGCATGCACACAGCGAGGGAGGGATACGCGCACACAGCGAGGGAGGGACACGCACACACAGCGAGGGAGGGACACGCACACACAGCGAGGGAGGGAACGCACACACAGCGAGGGAGGGACACGCACGCACACAGCGAGGGAGGGACACGCACGCACACAGCGAGGGAGGGACACGCACACACACAGCGAGGGAGGGATACGCACACACACAGCGAGGGAGAGACACGCACACACAGCGAGGGAGGGACACGCACACACAGCGAGGGAGTGACACGCACACACAGCGAGGGAGGGACACGCACACACACAGCGAGGGAGGGACATGCACACACAGCGAGGGAGGGACACGCACATACACAGCGAGGGAGGGACACTCACATACACAGCGAGGGAGGGACACGCACACACACAGCGAGGAGGGACACGCACACACAGCGAGGGAGGGACACGCACACACAGCGAGGGAGGGACACGCACACACAGTGAGGGAGGGACACGCACACACACAGCGAGGGATGAACACGCACACAGTGAGGGACGCACACTCAGCGAGGGAGGGACACACATGCACACAGAGCGAGGGAGGGACACACACACACACACACACACACACACAGTGAGGGAGGGACACACACACACACAAACACAGTGAGGGAGGGACACACACACACACACACAGCGAGGGAGGGACACACACACACACACACACACACACAGCGAGGGAGGGAAACACACACACACACACACAGCGAGGGAGGGACACACACACACACACACACACACACACAGCGAGGGAGGGACACACACACACACAGCGAGGCTGGGACACACACACACAACAAAAGAGGAATATGCACACACACCAAGGGAGGGACACGCGCACACTCAAACACACACAGCGAGGGAGGGACACACACACACAGCGAGGGAGGGACACGCACACACACACACACAGCGAGGGAGGAACACGCACACACAGCGAGGGAGGGACACACACACACAGCGAGGGAGGGACACGCACACACACAGCGAGCGAGGGACACGCACACACAGCGAGGGAGGGACACGCACACACAGAGCGAGGGAGGGACACGCACACACAGCGAGGGAAGGACACACACACACACACAGTGAGGGAGGGGGACACACACACACAGTGAGGGAGGGACACACACACACACACACAGCGAGGGAGGGACACACACACACACACACAGCGAGTGAGGGTAACACACACACCAAGGGAGGGACACGCACGCACTCAACACACACACAGCGAGGGAGGGACACACACACACACACCAAGGGAGGGACACGCACACACACACACAGCGAGGGAGGGACACGCACACACAGCGAGGGAAGGACACACACACACACACACACACACACACAGTGAGGGAGGGACACACACACACACAGTGAGGGAGGGACACACACACACACACACAGCGAGGGAGGGACACGCACACACACAGCGAGGGAGAGAAACGCACACACACAGCGAGGGAGGGACACGCACGCACACAGCGAGGGAGGGACACGCACGCACACAGCGAGGGAGGGACAGACACACACACACCGCGAGGGAGGGACACGCACACACACAGTGAGGGAGAGACACGCACACACAACGAGGGAGGGACACGCACACACAGCGAGGGATAGACACGCACACACAGCGAGGGAGGGACACGCACACACAGCGAGGGAGGGACACGCACACACACAGCGAGGGAGGGACACGCACACACACAGCGAGGGAGGGACACGCACACACAGCGAGGGAGGGACACGCACACACACAGCGAGGGAGAGAAACGCACACACACAGCGAGGGAGGGACACGCACACACAGCGAGGGAGGGACACGCACACATACAGCGAGGGAGGGACACTCAAACACACAGCGAGGGAGGGACACGCAAACACACAGCGAGGAGGGACACACACACACAGCGAGGAGGGACACGCACACACAGCGAGGGAGGGACACGCACACACACAGCGAGGGAGGAACACGCACACAGTGAGGGACGCACACACAGCGAGGGAGGGACACACACACACACACACACACACACACACATACACACACAGCGAGGGAGGGACACACAAACACACACACACACAGCGAGGGAGGGACACACACACAGCGAGGGAGGGACACACACACACACACACACACCCACACACAGCGAGGGAGGGACACACACACACAACAAAAGAGGAATATGCACACACACCAAGGGAGGGACACACACACACACACACACACACACACACACACACACACAGCGAGGAAGGGACACGCACACACACACACACAGCGAGGGAGGGACACGCACACACAGCGAGGGAGGGACACGCACACACACAGCGAGGGAGGAACACGCACACAGTGAGGGACGCACACACAGCGAGGGAGGGACACACACACACACACACACACACACACACACACACACACAGTTAGGGAGGAAAACACACACACACACACACAAACACACACACACACACACAGCGAGGGAGGGACACACACACACACACACACACAGTGAGGGAGGGACACACACACAGCGAGGCAGGGACACACACACACACCCACACACAGCGAGGGAGGGACACACATACACAATAAAAGAGGAATATGCACACACACCAAGGGAGGGACACACACACACACACACACACACAGCGAGGGAGGGACACACACACACACAGCGAGGGAGGGACACACACACACACACACACACACACACACAGCGAGGGAGGGACACACAAACACACACACAGTGAGGGGTCACGCACACAGCAAGGGACGGACATGCACGCACAGAGCGAGGGAGGGACACGCACGCACACACACACACTCACGAGGGAGGGGCACGCACGCACACACACACACACACACACATACACACGAGGGAGGGACACGCACACACACACGAGGGAGGGACACGAACACAGTGAGGGACACACAGCGAGGGAGGGACACGCACGCACACACACACACACGAGGGAGGGACACGCACACACACACGAGGGAGGGACACGCACACACACACACACGAGGGAGGGACACGAACACAGTCAGGGACACACACAGCGAGGGAGGGACACGCACGCACACAGCGAGGGAGGGACACGCACACACACAGCGAGGGGGAACACGCACACACACAGCGAGGGAGGGACACGCACACACACAGCGAGGGAGGGACACACACACAGCGAGGGAGGGACACACACACACACAGCGAGGGAGTGACACGCACACACACAGCGAGGGGGACACACACAGTGAGGGAGCGATACGCTCATATAGAGCGAGGGAGGGACACACTCGCAATCATTGAGGGGGGCACGCACACAGCGAGGGAGGGACACGCACACACAGCGAGGGAGGGACACGCACACACAGCGAGGGAGGGACACACACACACACACACACACAGCGAGGGAGGGACACGCACACACACAGCGAGGGAGAGAAACGCACACACACAGCGAGGGAGAGAAACGCACGCACACAGCGAGGGAGGGACACGCACGCACACAGCGAGGGAGGGACAGACACACACACACCGCGAGGGAGGGACACGCACACACACAGTGAGGGAGAGACACGCACACACAACGAGGGAGGGACACGCACACACAGCGAGGGAGTGACACGCACACACAGCGAGGGAGTGACACGCACACACAGCGAGGGAGGGACACGCACACACACAGCGAGGGAGGGACATGCACACACAGCGAGGGAGGGACACGCACATACACAGCGAGGGAGGACACTCACACACACAGCGAGGGAGGGACACGCACACACACAGCGAGGAGGGACACGCACACACAGCGAGGGAGGGACACGCACACACAGCGAGGGAGGGACACACACACACACACACACACACACACACACACACAGTGAGGGAGGGACACACACACACACAGCGAGGGAGGGACACGCACACACACAGCGAGGGAGAGAAACGCACACACACAGCGAGTGAGGGAAACACACACACACACACACACACACACAGCGAGGGAGGGACACACACACACACACAGCGAGGGAGGGACACACACACACACAGCGAGGCAGGGACACACACACACACAGCGAGGCAGGGACACACACACACACAGCGAGGCAGGGACACACACACACAACAAAAGAGGAATATGCACACACACCAAGGGAGGGACACGCACACACTCAAACACACACAGCGAGGGAGGGACACACACACACAGCGAGGGAGGGACACGCACACACACACACACAGCGAGGGAGGAACATGCACACACAGCGAGGGAGGGACACGCACACACACAGCGAGCGAGGGACACGCACACACAGCGAGGGAGGGACAAGCACACACAGAGCGAGGGAGGGACACGCACACACAGTGAGGGAAGGACACACACACACACACACACACACACACACACTGAGGGAGGGACACGCACACACACACACAGCGAGGGAGGGACACGCACACACACAGCGAGGGAGAGAAACGCACACACACAGCGAGGGAGGGACACGCACGCACACAGCGAGGGAGGGACACGCACGCACACAGCGAGGGAGGGACAGACACACACACACCGCGAGGGAGGGACACGCACACACACAGTGAGGGAGAGACACGCACACACAACGAGGGAGGGACACGCACACACAGCGAGGGATAGACACGCACACACAGCGAGGGAGGGACACGCACACACAGCGAGGGAGGGACACGCACACACACAGCGAGGGAGGGACACGCACACACACAGCGAGGGAGGGACACGCACACACAGCGAGGGAGGGACACGCACACACACAGCGAGGGAGAGAAACGCACACACACAGCGAGGGAGGGACACGCACACACAGCGAGGGAGGGACACGAACACACAGCGAGGGAGGGACACGCACACATACAGCGAGGGAGGGACACTCAAACACACAGCGAGGGAGGGACACGCACACACACAGCGAGGAGGGACACACACACACAGCGAGGAGGGACACGCACACACAGCGAGGGAGGGACACGCACACACACAGCGAGGGAGGGACACACAAACACAGAGCGAGGGAGGGACACACACACAAACACACACACACAGTGAGGGGTCACGCACACAGCAAGGGACGGACATGCACGCACACAGCGAGGGAGGGACACGCACGCACACACACACACTCACGAGGGAGGGGCACGCACGCACACACACACACGAGGGAGGGACACGAACACACACACGAGGGAGGGACACGCACGCGCACACACACACAAGAGGGAGGGAACGAACACAGTGAGGGACACACACAGCGAGGGAGGGACACGCACACACACAGCGAGGAAGGGACACGCACACACACAGCGAGGAAGGGACACGCACACCACGAGGGAGGGACACGCACACACACAGCGAGGGAGGGACACGCACACACACAGCGAGGGAGGGACACACACACATACACAGCGAGGGAGGGACACACACACAGCGAGGGAGGGACACGCACGCACACAGCGAGGGGGGACACGCAAACACACAGCGAGGGAGGGACACGCACACACACAGCGAGGGAGGGACACGCACACACACAGCGAGGGAGGGACACGCACACACACAGCGAGGGAGGGACATGCACACACACAGCGAGAGAGGGACACGCACACACACAGCGAGGGAGTGACACGCACACACACAGCGAGGGGGACACACACAGCGAGGGAGCGATACGCTCATATAGAGCGAGGGAGGGACACACTCGCAATCATTGAGGGGGGCACGCACACAGCGAGGGAGGGACACGCACACACAGCGAGGGAGGGACACGCACACACAGCGAGGGAGGGAACGCACACACAGCGAGGGAGGGACACGCACGCACACAGCGAGGGAGGGACACGCACACACACAGCGAGGGAGGGATACGCACACACACAGCGAGGGAGAGACACGCACACACAGCGAGGGAGGGACACGCACACACAGCGAGGGAGTGACACGCACACACAGCGAGGGAGGGACACGCACACACACAGCGAGGGAGGGACATGCACACACAGCGAGGGAGGGAACGCACACACAGCGAGGGAGGGACACGCACGCACACAGCGAGGGAGGGACACGCACACACACAGCGAGGGAGGGATACGCACACACACAGCGAGGGAGAGACACGCACACACAGCGAGGGAGGGACACGCACACACAGCGAGGGAGTGACACGCACACACAGCGAGGGAGGGACACGCACACACACAGCGAGGGAGGGACATGCACACACAGCGAGGGAGGGACACGCACATACACAGCGAGGGAGGGACACTCACACACACAGCGAGGAGGGACACGCACACACACAGCGAGGAGGGACACGCACACACAGCGAGGGAGGGACACGCACACACAGCGAGGGAGGGACACGCACACACACAGCGAGGTATGAACACGCACACAGTGAGGGACGCACACTCAGCGAGGGAGGGACACACATGCACACAGAGCAAGGGAGGGACACACACACACACACACACACAGTGAGGGAGGGACACACACACACACAAACACAGTGAGGGAGGGACACACACACACACACACACACAGCGAGGGAGGGACACACACACACACACACACACACAGCGAGGGAGGGAAACACACACACACACACACACAGCGAACAGCGAGGGTGGGACACACACACACACAGCGAGGCAGGGACACACACACACAACAAAAGAGGAATATGCACACACACCAAGGGAGGGACACGCGCACACTCAAACACACACAGCGAGGGAGGGACACACACACACAGCGAGGGAGGGACACGCACACACACACACACAGCGAGGGAGGAACACGCACACACAGCGAGGGAGGGACACACACACACACAGCGAGCGAGGGACACGCACACACAGCGAGGGAGGGACACGCACACACAGAGCGAGGGAGGGACACGCACACACAGCGAGGGAAGGACACACACACACACACAGTGAGGGAGGGAGACACACACACACAGTGAGGGAGGGGGACACACACACACACACACAGCGAGGGAGGGACACACACACACACACACAGCGAGTGAGGGTAACACACACACACACACACACACACACAGAGCGAGGGAGGGACACACACACACACAGCGAGGCAGGGACACACACACACAGCGAGAGAGGGACACACACACACAACAAAAGAGGAATATGCACACACACCAAGGGAGGGACACACACGCACTCAACACACACACAGCGAGGGAGGGACACACACACACAGCGAGGGAGGGACACGCACACACAGCGAGGGAGGGACACACACACACAGCGAGCGAGGGACACGCACACACACGGCGAGCGAGGGACACGCACACACAGCGAGGGAGGGACACGCACACACAGCGAGGGAGGGACACGCACACACAGCGAGGGAGGGACACACACACACACAGCGAGGGAGGGACACGCACACACAGCGAGGGAGGGACACGCACACACAGAGCGAGGGAGGGACACGCACACACAGCGAGGGAAGGACACACACACACACACAGTGAGGGAGGGAGACACACACACACAGTGAGGGAGAGGGACACACACACACACACACAGCGAGGGAGGGACACACACACACACACACAGCGAGTGAGGGTAACACACACACACACACACACACACAGTTAGGGAGGAAAACACACACACACAGTGAGGGAGGGACACACACACACACAAACACACACACACACACAGCGGGGGAGGGACACGAACACACAGCGAGGGAGGGACACACACACACACACACACACACACACAGTTAGGGAGGAAAACACACACACACACACAGTGAGGGAGGGACACACACACACACAAACACACACACACACACAGCGAGGGAGGGACACACACACACACACACAGTGAGGGAGGGACACACACACAGCGAGGCAGGGACACACACACACACCCACACACAGCGAGGGAGGGACACGCACACACACAGCGAGGGAGGGACATGCACACACAGCGAGGGAGGGAACGCACACACAGCGAGGGAGGGACACGCACGCACACAGCGAGGGAGGGACACGCACACACACAGCGAGGGAGGGATACGCACACACACAGCGAGGGAGAGACACGCACACACAGCGAGGGAGGGACACGCACACACAGCGAGGGAGTGACATGCACACACAGCGAGGGAGGGACACGCACACACACAGCGAGGGAGGGACATGCACACACAGCGAGGGAGGGACACGCACATACACAGCGAGGGAGGGACACTCACACACACAGCGAGGAGGGACACGCACACACACAGCGAGGAGGGACACGCACACACAGCGAGGGAGGGACACGCACACACAGCGAGGGAGGGACACGCACACACAGCGAGGGAGGGACACGCACACAGTGAGGGACGCACACTCAGCGAGGGAGGGACACACATGCACACAGAGCAAGGGAGGGACACACACACACACACACACACAGTGAGGGAGGGACACACACACACACAAACACAGTGAGGGAGGGACACACACACACACACAGCGAGGGAGGGACACACACACACACACACACACACACAGCGAGGGAGGGAAACACACACACACACACACACACACACACAGCGAGGAAGGGACACACACACACACACACACACACACACACACACACACACACACACACACACACACACACACACACACACAGCGAGGGAGGGACACACACACACACAGCGAGGCAGGGACACACACACACAACAAAAGAGGAATATGCACACACACCAAGGGAGGGACACGCGCACACTCAAACACACACAGCGAGGGAGGGACACGCACACACACACACACAGCGAGGGAGGAACACGCACACACAGCGAGGGAGGGACACACACACACAGCGAGGGAGGGACACGCACACACACAGCGAGCGAGGGACACGCACACACAGCGAGGGAGGGACACGCACACACAGAGCGAGGGAGGGACACGCACACACAGCGAGGGAAGGACACACACACACACACAGTGAGGGAGGGAGACACACACACACAGTGAGGGAGGGACACACACACACACACACACAGCGAGGGAGGGACACACACACACACACACAGCGAGTGAGGGTAACACACACACACACACACACACACAGCGAGGGAGGGACACACACACACACAGCGAGGCAGGGACACACACACACAGCGAGAGAGGGACACACACACACAACAAAAGAGGAATATGCACACACACCAAGGGAGGGACACGCACGCACTCAACACACACACAGCGAGGGAGGGACACACACACACAGCGAGGGAGGGACACGCACACACAGCGAGGGAGGGACACACACACACAGCGAGCGAGGGACACACACACACAGCGAGCGAGGGACACGCACACACACGGCGAGCGAGGGACACGCACACACAGCGAGGGAGGGACACGCACACACAGCGAGGGAGGGACACGCACACACAGCGAGGGAGGGACACACACACACACAGCGAGGGAGGGACACGCACACACAGCGAGGGAGGGACACGCACACACAGAGCGAGGGAGGGATACGCACACACAGCGAGGGAAGGACACACACACACACAGTGAGGGAGGGAGACACACACACACAGTGAGGGAGGGACACACACACACAAACACACAGCGAGGGAGGGACACACACACACACACACAGCGAGTGAGGGTAACACACACACACACACACACAGTTAGGGAGGAAAACACACACACACACACACAGTGAGGGAGGGACAAACACACACACACACACAGCGGGGGAGGGACACGAACACACAGTGAGGGAGGTACACACACACACACACACACACACACACACACACACACACACAGTTAGGGAGGAAAACACACACACACACACAGTGAGGGAGGGACACACACACACACAAACACACACACACACACAGCGAGGGAGGGACACACACACACACACACACACACAGTGAGGGAGGGACACACACACAGCGAGGCAGGGACACACACACACACCCACACACAGCGAGGGAGGGACACACATACACAATAAAAGAGGAATATGCACACACACCAAGGGAGGGACACACACACACACACACACACACACACACACACACAGCGAGGGAGGGACACGCACACACACAGCGAGGGAGGGACACACACACACACAGCGAGGGAGGGACAGACACACACACACACACACAGCGAGGGAGGGACACACAAACACACACACAGTGAGGGGTCACGCACACAGCAAGGGACGGACATGCACGCACACAGCGAGGGAGGGACACGCACGCACACACACACACTCACGAGGGAGGGGCACGCACGCACACACACACACACACACATACACACGAGGGAGGGACACGCACACACACACGAGGGAGGGACACGAACACAGTGAGGGACACACAGCGAGGGAGGGACACGCACGCACACACACACACACACGAGGGAGGGACACGCACACACACACGAGGGAGGGACACGCAGGCGCACACACACACACGAGGGAGGGACACGCACACACACACACACGAGGGAGGGACACGAACACAGTGAGGGACACACACAGCGAGGGAGGGACACGCACGCACACAGCGAGGGAGGGACACGCACACACACAGCGAGGGGGAACACGCACACACACAGCGAGGGAGGGACACGCACACACACAGCGAGGGAGGGACACACACACAGCGAGGGAGGGACACACACACACACACACAGCGAGGGAGGGAAATGCACACACATAGCGAGAGAGGGACACACACACACACAGCGAGTTGGACACGCACACAGCGAGGGAGGGACACACACACACACACAGCGAGGGAGGGAAATGCACACACATAGCGAGAGAGGGACACGCACACACACAGCGAGGGAGTGACACGCACACACACAGCGAGGGGGACACACACACACACAGCGAGGGGGACACACACAGCGAGGGAGCGATACGCTCATATAGAGCGAGGGAGGGACACACTCGCAATCATTGAGGGGGGCACGCACACAGCGAGGGAGAGACACGCACACACAGCGAGAGAGGGACACGCACACACAGCGAGAGAGGGACACGCACACACAGCGAGGGAGGGACACGCACACACACAGCGAGGGAGGGACACGCACACACACAGCGAGGGAGGGATACGCACACACACAGCGAGTGAGAGACACGCACACACAGCGAGGGAGGGACACGCACACACAGCGAGGGAGTGACACGCACACACAGCGAGGGAGTGACACGCACACACAGCGAGGGAGTGACACGCACACACAGCGATGGAGTGACACGCACACACAGCGAGGGAGTGACACGCACACACAGTGAGGGAGTGACACGCACACACACAGCGAGGGAGGGACATGCACACACAGCGAGGGAGGGACACGCACACACAGCGAGGGAGTGACACGCACACACAGTGAGGGAGTGACACGCACACACACAGCGAGGGAGGGACATGCACACACAGCGAGGGAGGGACACGCACATACACAGCGAGGGAGGACACTCACACACACAGAGAGGGAGGGACACGCACACACACAGCGAGGGAGGGAAATGCACACACATAGCGAGAGAGGGACACGCACACACACAGCGAGGGAGTGACACGCACACACACAGCGAGGGGGACACACACAGCGAGGGGGACACACACAGCGAGGGAGCAATACGCTCATATAGAGCGAGGGAGGGACACACTCGCAATCATTGAGGGGGGCACGCACACAGCGAGGGAGGGACACGCACACACAGCGAGGGAGGGACACGCACACACAGCGAGGGAGGGACACACACACACACAGTGAGGGAGGGACACACACACACACACACACAGCGAGGGAGGGACACGCACACACACAGCGAGGGAGAGAAACGCACACACACAGCGAGGGAGAGAAACGCACACACACAGCGAGAGAGGGTCACGCACGCACACATACACAGCGAGGGAGGGACACACACACACACACACACACAGCGAGGGAGGGAAACACACACACACACACACACACAGCGAGGGAGGGACACACACACACACAGCGAGGCAGGGACACACACACACACAGCGAGGCAGGGACACACACACACAAGAGGAATATGCACACACACCAAGGGAGGGACACGCACACACAGCGAGGGAGGGACACACACACACAGCGAGGGAGGGACACGCACACACACACACACAGCGAGGGAGGAACACGCACACACAGCGAGGGAGGGACACACACACACAGCGAGGGAGGGACACGCACACACACAGCGAGCGAGGGACACGCACACACAGCGAGGGAGGGACACGCACACACAGAGCGAGGGAGGGACACGCACACACAGCGAGGGAAGGACACACACACACACACAGTGAGGGAGGGAGACACACACACACAGTGAGGGAGGGACACACACACACACACACACAGCGAGGGAGGGACACACACACACACACACAGCGAGTGAGGGTAACACACACACACACACACACACACAGCGAGGGAGGGACACACACACACACAGCGAGGCAGGGACACACACACACAGCGAGAGAGGGACACACACACACAACAAAAGAGGAATATGCACACACACCAAGGGAGGGACACGCACGCACTCAACACACACACAGCGAGGGAGGGACACACACACACAGCGAGGGAGGGACACGCACACACAGCGAGGGAGGGACACACACACACAGCGAGCGAGGGACACACACACACAGCGAGCGAGGGACACGCACACACACGGCGAGCGAGGGACACGCACACACAGCGAGGGAGGGACACGCACACACAGCGAGGGAGGGACACGCACACACAGCGAGGGAGGGACACACACACACACAGCGAGGGAGGGACACGCACACACAGCGAGGGAGGGACACGCACACACAGAGCGAGGGAGGGATACGCACACACAGCGAGGGAAGGACACACACACACACAGTGAGGGAGGGAGACACACACACACAGTGAGGGAGGGACACACACACACAAACACACAGCGAGGGAGGGACACACACACACACACACAGCGAGTGAGGGTAACACACACACACACACACACAGTTAGGGAGGAAAACACACACACACACACACAGTGAGGGAGGGACAAACACACACACACACACAGCGGGGGAGGGACACGAACACACAGTGAGGGAGGTACACACACACACACACACACACACACACACACACACACACACAGTTAGGGAGGAAAACACACACACACACACAGTGAGGGAGGGACACACACACACACAAACACACACACACACACAGCGAGGGAGGGACACACACACACACACACACACACAGTGAGGGAGGGACACACACACAGCGAGGCAGGGACACACACACACACCCACACACAGCGAGGGAGGGACACACATACACAATAAAAGAGGAATATGCACACACACCAAGGGAGGGACACACACACACACACACACACACACACACACACAGCGAGGGAGGGACACGCACACACACAGCGAGGGAGGGACACACACACACACAGCGAGGGAGGGACAGACACACACACACACACACAGCGAGGGAGGGACACACAAACACACACACAGTGAGGGGTCACGCACACAGCAAGGGACGGACATGCACGCACACAGCGAGGGAGGGACACGCACGCACACACACACACTCACGAGGGAGGGGCACGCACGCACACACACACACACACACATACACACGAGGGAGGGACACGCACACACACACGAGGGAGGGACACGAACACAGTGAGGGACACACAGCGAGGGAGGGACACGCACGCACACACACACACACACGAGGGAGGGACACGCACACACACACGAGGGAGGGACACGCAGGCGCACACACACACACGAGGGAGGGACACGCACACACACACACACGAGGGAGGGACACGAACACAGTGAGGGACACACACAGCGAGGGAGGGACACGCACGCACACAGCGAGGGAGGGACACGCACACACACAGCGAGGGGGAACACGCACACACACAGCGAGGGAGGGACACGCACACACACAGCGAGGGAGGGACACACACACAGCGAGGGAGGGACACACACACACACACACAGCGAGGGAGGGAAATGCACACACATAGCGAGAGAGGGACACACACACACACAGCGAGTTGGACACGCACACAGCGAGGGAGGGACACACACACACACACAGCGAGGGAGGGAAATGCACACACATAGCGAGAGAGGGACACGCACACACACAGCGAGGGAGTGACACGCACACACACAGCGAGGGGGACACACACACACACAGCGAGGGGGACACACACAGCGAGGGAGCGATACGCTCATATAGAGCGAGGGAGGGACACACTCGCAATCATTGAGGGGGGCACGCACACAGCGAGGGAGAGACACGCACACACAGCGAGAGAGGGACACGCACACACAGCGAG
This sequence comes from Chiloscyllium punctatum, assembly GCF_047496795.1. NCBI lineage: Eukaryota > Metazoa > Chordata > Chondrichthyes > Orectolobiformes > Hemiscylliidae > Chiloscyllium > Chiloscyllium punctatum. Next base: position 19,438 of record NW_027309973.1, read on the forward strand.
AGAGGGACACGCACACACAGCGAGGGAGGGACACGCACACACACAGCGAGGGAGGGACACGCACACACACAGCGAGGGAGGGATACGCACACACACAGCGAGTGAGAGACACGCACACACAGCGAGGGAGGGACACGCACACACAGCGAGGGAGTGACACGCACACACAGCGAGGGAGTGACACGCACACACAGCGAGGGAGTGACACGCACACACAGCGATGGAGTGACACGCACACACAGCGAGGGAGTGACACGCACACACAGTGAGGGAGTGACACGCACACACACAGCGAGGGAGGGACATGCACACACAGCGAGGGAGGGACACGCACACACAGCGAGGGAGTGACACGCACACACAGTGAGGGAGTGACACGCACACACACAGCGAGGGAGGGACATGCACACACAGCGAGGGAGGGACACGCACATACACAGCGAGGGAGGACACTCACACACACAGAGAGGGAGGGACACGCACACACACAGCGAGGGAGGGAAATGCACACACATAGCGAGAGAGGGACACGCACACACACAGCGAGGGAGTGACACGCACACACACAGCGAGGGGGACACACACAGCGAGGGGGACACACACAGCGAGGGAGCAATACGCTCATATAGAGCGAGGGAGGGACACACTCGCAATCATTGAGGGGGGCACGCACACAGCGAGGGAGGGACACGCACACACAGCGAGGGAGGGACACGCACACACAGCGAGGGAGGGACACACACACACACAGTGAGGGAGGGACACACACACACACACACACAGCGAGGGAGGGACACGCACACACACAGCGAGGGAGAGAAACGCACACACACAGCGAGGGAGAGAAACGCACACACACAGCGAGAGAGGGTCACGCACGCACACATACACAGCGAGGGAGGGACACACACACACACACACACACAGCGAGGGAGGGAAACACACACACACACACACACACAGCGAGGGAGGGACACACACACACACAGCGAGGCAGGGACACACACACACACAGCGAGGCAGGGACACACACACACAAGAGGAATATGCACACACACCAAGGGAGGGACACGCACACACAGCGAGGGAGGGACACACACACACAGCGAGGGAGGGACACGCACACACACACACACAGCGAGGGAGGAACACGCACACACAGCGAGGGAGGGACACGCACACACACACACACAGCGAGGGAGGAACACGCACACACAGCGAGGGAGGGACACGCACACACACAGCGAGCGAGGGACACGCACACACAGCGAGGGAGGGACAAGCACACACAGAGCGAGGGAGGGACACGCACACACAGCGAGGGAAGGACACACACACACACACACACACACACACACACACACACACAGTGAGGGAGGGACACACACACACACAGTGAGGGAGGGACACACACACACACACACACAGCGAGGGAGGGACACGCACACACACAGCGAGGGAGAGAAACGCACACACACAGCGAGGGAGGGACACGCACGCACACAGCGAGGGAGGGACACGCACGCACACAGCGAGGGAGGGACACGCACGCACACAGCGAGGGAGGGACAGACACACACACACCGCGAGGGAGGGACACGCACACACACAGTGAGGGAGAGACACGCACACACAACGAGGGAGGGACACGCACACACAGCGAGGGATAGACACGCACACACAGCGAGGGAGGGACACGCACACACAGCGAGGGAGGGACACGCACACACAGCGAGGGAGGGACACGCACACACACAGCGAGGGAGGGACACGCACACACACAGCGAGGGAGGGACACGCACACACAGCGAGGGAGGGACACGCACACACACAGCGAGGGAGAGAAACGCACACACACAGCGAGGGAGGGACACGCACACACAGCGAGGGAGGGACACGCACACACAGCGAGGGAGGGACACGCACACACAGCGAGGGAGTGACACGCACACACACAGCGAGGGAGGGACACGCACACACAGCGAGGGAGTGACACGCACACACAGCGAGGAAGTGACACGCACACACAGCGAGGGAGTGACACGCACACACACAGCGAGGGAGGGACATGCACACACAGCGAGGGAGGGACATGCACACACAGCGAGGGAGGGACACGCACATACACAGCGAGGGAGGACACTCACACACACAGCGAGGGAGGGACACGCACACACACAGCGAGGAGGGACACGCACACACAGCGAGGGAGGGACACGCACACACAGCGAGGGAGGGACACACACACACACACACACACAGTGAGGGAGGGACACACACACACACAGTGAGGGAGGGACACACACACACACACACAGCGAGGGAGGGACACGCACACACACAGCGAGGGAGAGAAACGCACACACACAGCGAGGGAGGGACACGCACGCACACAGCGAGGGAGGGACACGCACGCACACAGCGAGGGAGGGTCACGCACGCACACATACACAGCGAGGGAGGGACACACACACACACACACACACACACACACACAGCGAGGGAGGGAAACACACACACACACACACGCAGCGAGGGAGGGACACACACACACACAGCGAGGCAGGGACACACACACACACAGCGAGGCAGGGACACACACACACAACAAAAGAGGAATATGCACACACACCAAGGGAGGGACACGCACACACTCAAACACACACAGCGAGGGAGGGACACGCACACACACACACACAGCGAGGGAGGAACACGCACACACAGCGAGGGAGGGACACGCACACACACAGCGAGCGAAGGACACGCACACACAGCGAGGGAGGGACAAGCACACACAGAGCGAGGGAGGGACACGCACACACAGCGAGGGAAGGACACACACACACACACACACACACACACACAGTGAGGGAGGGACACACACACACACAGTGAGGGAGGGACACACACACACACACACACAGCGAGGGAGGGACACGCACACACACAGCGAGGGAGAGAAACGCACACACACAGCGAGGGAGGGACACGCACGCACACAGCGAGGGAGGGACACGCACGCACACAGCGAGGGAGGGACAGACACACACACACCGCGAGGGAGGGACACGCACACACACAGTGAGGGAGAGACACGCACACACAACGAGGGAGGGACACGCACACACAGCGAGGGATAGACACACACACACAGCGAGGGAGGGACACGCACACACAGCGAGGGAGGGACACGCACGCACACAGCGAGGGAGGGACACGCACACACACAGCGAGGGAGGGACAGGCACACACAGCGAGGGAGGGACACGCACACACACAGCGAGGGAGGGACACGCACACACAGCGAGGGAGGGACACGCACCCACAGCGAGGGAGGGACACGCACACATACAGCGAGGGAGGGACACTCAAACACACAGCGAAGGAGGGACACGCACACACACAGCGAGGAGGGACACACACACACAGCGAGGAGGGACACGCACACACAGCGAGGGAGGGACACGCACACACACAGCGAGGGAGGAACACGCACACAGTGAGGGACGCACACACAGCGAGGGAGGGACACACACACACACACACACACACACACACACACACACACACACACATACACAGCGAGGGAGGGACACACAAACACACACACACACAGCGAGGGAGGGACACACACACACATACACAGCGAGGGAGGGACACACACACACACACACACACACACCCACCCACACACAGCGAGGGAGGGACACACACACACAACAAAAGAGGAATATGCACACACCAAGGGAGGGACACACACACACACACACACACACACACACACACAGCGAGGGAGGGACACGCACACACACACACACACACACACACCGAGGGAGGGACACACACACACAGCGAGGGAGGGACTCACACACACACAGCGAGGGAGGGGCACACACACACAGTGAGGGAGGGACACACACAGCGAGGAGGACACACACATACACACACACACACACAGCGAGGGAGGGACACACACACACACAGCGAGGGAGGGACACATACACACACACAGCGAGGGAGGGATACACAAACACAGAGCGAGGGAGGGACACACACAAACACACACACACAGTGAGGGGTCACGCACACAGCAAGGGACGGACATGCACGCACACAGCGAGGGAGGGACACGCACGCACACACACACACTCACGAGGGAGGGGCACGCACGCACACACACACACACACGAGGGAGGGACACGAACACACACACGAGGGAGGGACACGCACGCGCACACACACACACACGAGGGAGGGAACGAACACAGTGAGGGACACACACAGCGAGGGAGGGACACGAACGCACACAGCGAGGGAGGGACACGCACACACACAGCGAGGAAGGGACACGCACACCACGAGGGAGGGACACGCACACACACAGCGAGGGAGGGACACGCACACACACAGCGAGGGAGGGACACACACACATACACAGCGAGGGAGGGACACACACACAGCGAGGGAGGGACACGCACACACACAGCGAGGGGGGACACGCACACACACAGCGAGGGAGGGACACGCACACACACAGCGAGGGAGGGACATGCACACACACAGCGAGAGAGGGACACGCACACACACAGCGAGGGAGTGACACGCACACACACAGCGAGGGGGACACACACAGCGAGGGAGCGATACGCTCATATAGAGCAAGGGAGGGACACACTCGCAATCACTGAGGGGGGCACGCACACAGCGAGGGAGGGACACGCGCACACAGCGAGGGAGGGACACGCACACACAGCGAGGGAGGGAACACACACACAGCGAGGGAGGGACACGCACACACACAGCCAGGGAGGGACAAGCACACTCAGCGAGGGAGGGACACGCACACACAGCGACGAGGGACGGACACGCACACACACACAGCGAGGGAGGGACACGCACACACGCAGCGAGAGAGGGACACGTACACACTGTAAGAGTGAGAGACATGCACTCCCATAGCAAGGGAGGGACTCACACACACATTAACAGCGAGGTAGGGACACGCATGCACACACACACACTCACGAGGGAGGGGCACGCACGCACACACACACACACACACATACACACGAGGGAGGGACACGCACACACACACGAGGGAGGGACACGAACACAGTGAGGGACACACAGCGAGGGAGGGACACGCACACACACACACACACACGAGGGAGGGACACGCACACACACACGAGGGAGGGACACGCAGGCGCACACACACACACGAGGGAGGGACACGCACACACACACACACGAGGGAGGGACACGAACACAGTGAGGGACACACACAGCGAGGGAGGGACACGCACGCACACAGCGAGGGAGGGACACGCACACACACAGCGAGTGGGAACACGCACACACACAGCGAGGGAGGGACACGCACACACACAGCGAGGGAGGGACACACACACAGCGAGGGAGGGACACACACACACACAGCGAGGGAGGGAAATGCACACACATAGCGAGAGAGGGACACGCACACACACAGCGAGGGAGTGACACGCACACACACAGCGAGGGGGACACACACAGCGAGGGAGGGACACACACACACACAGCGAGGGGGACACACACACACACAGCGAGGGGGACACACACAGCGAGGGAGTGATACGCTCATATAGAGCGAGGGAGGGACACACTCGCAATCATTGAGGGGGGCACGCACACAGCGAGGGAGGGACACGCACACACAGCGAGGGAGGGACACGCACACACAGCGAGGGAGGGACACGCACACACAGCGAGGGAGGGACACGCACACACACAGCCAGGGAGGGACGCGCACACACACAGAGAGGCAGGGACACGCAAACACACAGCGAGGGAGGGACACACACACACACAGCGAGGGAGGGACACGCACACACAGCGAGGGAGGGACACGCACAAACACAGCGAGGGAGGAACATGCACACAGTGAGGGATGCACACTCAGCGAGGGAGGGACACACACGCACACACAGTGAGGGAGGGACACACACACACACACAGTGAGGGAGGGACACACACACACACACACAGCGAGGGAGGGAAACACACACACACACACACACACACAGCGAGGGAGGGACACACACACACACAGCGAGGCAGGGACACACACACACACACACACAGACAACAAAAGAGGAATATGCACACACACCAATGGAAGGACACGCACACACACACAGTAAGGGAGGGACACACACACACAGCGAGGGAGGGACACACACACACACAGCGAGGGAGTGACACACACACACAGCGAGGGAGTGACACACACACACACACACACAGCGAGGGAGGGACACACACACACACAGCGAGGGAGGGACACACACACACAGCGAGGGAGGGACACACACACACACAGCGAGGGAGGGACACACACACACAGCGAGGGAGGGACACACACACACACACAGCGAGGGAGGGACACACACACACACAGCGAGGGAGGGACACACACACACACACAACGAGGGAGGGACACACACACACACACACATACACACAGCGAGGGAGGGACACACACAGCGAGGGAGGGACACACACACACACACACACACACACACACACAGTGAGGGGTCACGCACACAGCAAGGGACGGACATGCACGCACACAGCGAGGGAGGGACACGCACGCACACACAGTGAGTGAGGGACACACACACACAGCGAGGGACACACACAACAAAAGAGGAATATGCACACACACCAAGGGAGGGACACACACACACACACACACACACACACACACACACACACACACACAGCGAGGGAGGGACACGCACACACACACACAGCGAGGGAGGTACACGCACAAACACAGTGAGGGAGGGACACGCACACACACAGCGAGGGAGGGACACGCACACACACAGCGAGGGAGGGACACGCACACACACAGCGAGGGAGGGACACGCACACACACAGCGAGGGAGGGACATGCACACACACAGCGAGGGAGGGACATGCACACACACAGCGAGAGAGGGACACACACACACACAGCGAGGGGGACACACACAGCGAGGGAGCGATACGCTCATATAGAGCGAGGGAGGGTCACACTCGCAATCATTGAGGGGGGCACGCACACAGCGAGGGAGGGACACGCGCACACAGCGAGGGAGGGACACGCACACACAGCGAGGGAGGGAACGCACACACAGCGAGGGAGGGACACGCACGCACACAGCGAGGGAGGGACACGCACACACAGCGAGGGAGGGATATGCACACACAACGAGGGAGGGATACGCACACACAGCGAGGGAGGGACACGCACACTCAGCGAGGGAGGGACACGCACACACACAGCGAGGGAGGGACACGCACACACACAGCGAGGGAGGGACAAGCACACTCAGCGAGGGAGGGACACGCACACACAGCGACGAGGGACGGACACGCACACACACACAGCGAGGGAGGGACACGCACACACGCAGCGAGGGAGGGACACGCACACACTGTAAGAGTGAGAGACATGCACTCCCATAGCAAGGGAGGGACTCACACACACATTAACAGTGAGGTAGGGACACGCATGCACACAGCGAGGGAGGGACACGCGCACACATTGAGGGAGGAACACACTCACAACGAGGGAGACACACACACACACACAGCGAGGGTGGGGCCCGCGCACTCAGCGAGGGAGGGACTCGCGCACACACCAAGGGAGGGATACGCTCACACACAGTGAGAGAGGAACACACACAGACAGTGAGGCAGGGACACGCACAGACATACACAGCGAGGAAGGTACACACACGCAAACACACACACACACACACACACAAGTGGGGGACACGCACACACTGCAAGGGAGTTGCACGCACACACAGCGAGGGAGGGACACACACACACAGCGAGGGAGGTACACACACACACACCACAAGTGGGGGACACGCATAAAACGCAAGGCAGGGACACGCATGCACAGCGAGGGAGCGACACGCTCACACACAGAGAGGGAGGGACACGCACGCACACAGCGAGGGAGGGACACGTACGCACACAGTGAGGGGGACACGCACACACACAGTGAGGGGGACACGCACACACACAGCGAGGGAGGGACATGCACACACAGCGAGGGAGGGACACACACACATAGGGAGGGAGGGACACGCACACACAGCGAGGGAGGGAAACACACACACACACACACACACACACAGCGAGGGAGGGACACACACACACACAGCGTGGGAGGGACACACACACACACACAGCGAGGGAGGGACACACACACACACACAGCGAGGGAGGGACACGCACACAGCGAGGGAGGGACACGCACACACAGCGAGGGAGGGACACACACACACAGCAAGGGAGGGACACGCACACACAGCGAGGGAGGGACACACACACACAGCGACGGAGGGACACACACACACACACACAGCGAGGGAGGGAGACACACACACACACACAGCGAGGGAGGGACACACACACACACACAGCGAGGGAGGGACACACACACACACACACAGCGAGGGAGGTTCACACACACACACACACACACACAAAGACGGAGGGACACACACACAAACAAAGAGAGGGAGGGACACACACACACACACACACACACACACACACACACACAGCGAGGGAGGGACACACACACACACAGCGAGGGAGGGACACACACACACACACACACACTCACCCAGCGAGGGAGGGACACACACACACACTCACCCAGCGAGGGAGGGACACACACACACATACACACAGCGACGGAGGGACACACACACAAACAAAGAGAGGGAGGGACGCGCACACACACACCGAGGGAGGGACACGCACACACACACAGCGAGAGAGGGACACGCACACACACACAGCGAGAGAGGGACACACACACACTCACAGCGAGAGAGGGACACACACACACTCACAGCGAGGGAGGGACACGCACACACACAGCGAGGGAGGGACACGCGCACACACAGCGAGGGAGGGGCACGCGCACACACAGCGAGGGAGGGGCACGCACACACACAGCGAGGGAGGGACACACACACACAAGAGGAATATGCACACACACCAAGGGAGGGACACGCACACACAGCGAGGGAGGGACACACACACACAGCGAGGGAGGGACACGCACACACACACACACAGCGAGGGAGGAACACGCACACACAGCGAGGGAGGGACACGCACACACACACACACAGCGAGGGAGGAACACGCACACACAGCGAGGGAGGGACACGCACACACACAGCGAGCGAGGGACACGCACACACAGCGAGGGAGGGACAAGCACACACAGAGCGAGGGAGGGACACGCACACACAGCGAGGGAAGGACACACACACACACACACACACACACACACACACACAGTGAGGGAGGGACACACACACACACAGTGAGGGAGGGACACACACACACACACACACAGCGAGGGAGGGACACGCACACACACAGCGAGGGAGAGAAACGCACACACACAGCGAGGGAGGGACACGCACGCACACAGCGAGGGAGGGACACGCACGCACACAGCGAGGGAGGGACACGCACGCACACAGCGAGGGAGGGACAGACACACACACACCGCGAGGGAGGGACACGCACACACACAGTGAGGGAGAGACACGCACACACAACGAGGGAGGGACACGCACACACAGCGAGGGATGGACACGCACACACAGCGAGGGATAGACACGCACACACAGCGAGGGAGGGACACGCACACACAGCGAGGGAGGGACACGCACACACAGCGAGGGAGGGACACGCACACACACAGCGAGGGAGGGACACGCACACACACAGCGAGGGAGGGACACGCACACACAGCGAGGGAGGGACACGCACACACACAGCGAGGGAGAGAAACGCACACACACAGCGAGGGAGGGACACGCACACACAGCGAGGGAGGGACACGCACACACAGCGAGGGAGTGACACGCACACACAGCGAGGGAGTGACACGCACACACACAGCGAGGGAGGGACACGCACACACAGCGAGGGAGTGACACGCACACACAGCGAGGAAGTGACACGCACACACAGCGAGGGAGTGACACGCACACACACAGCGAGGGAGGGACATGCACACACAGCGAGGGAGGGACATGCACACACAGCGAGGGAGGGACACGCACATACACAGCGAGGGAGGACACTCACACACACAGCGAGGGAGGGACACGCACACACACAGCGAGGAGGGACACGCACACACAGCGAGGGAGGGACACGCACACACAGCGAGGGAGGGACACACACACACACACACACACAGTGAGGGAGGGACACACACACACACAGTGAGGGAGGGACACACACACACACACACAGCGAGGGAGGGACACGCACACACACAGCGAGGGAGAGAAACGCACACACACAGCGAGGGAGGGACACGCACGCACACAGCGAGGGAGGGACACGCACGCACACAGCGAGGGAGGGTCACGCACGCACACATACACAGCGAGGGAGGGACACACACACACACACACACACACACACACACAGCGAGGGAGGGAAACACACACACACACACACGCAGCGAGGGAGGGACACACACACACACAGCGAGGCAGGGACACACACACACACAGCGAGGCAGGGACACACACACACAACAAAAGAGGAATATGCACACACACCAAGGGAGGGACACGCACACACTCAAACACACACAGCGAGGGAGGGACACGCACACACACACACACAGCGAGGGAGGAACACGCACACACAGCGAGGGAGGGACACGCACACACACAGCGAGCGAAGGACACGCACACACAGCGAGGGAGGGACAAGCACACACAGAGCGAGGGAGGGACACGCACACACAGCGAGGGAAGGACACACACACACACACACACACACACACACAGTGAGGGAGGGACACACACACACACAGTGAGGGAGGGACACACACACACACACACACAGCGAGGGAGGGACACGCACACACACAGCGAGGGAGAGAAACGCACGCACACAGCGAGGGAGGGACACGCACGCACACAGCGAGGGAGGGACAGACACACACACACCGCGAGGGAGGGACACGCACACACACAGTGAGGGAGAGACACGCACACACAACGAGGGAGGGACACGCACACACAGCGAGGGATAGACACACACACACAGCGAGGGAGGAACACGCACACAGTGAGGGACGCACACACAGCGAGGGAGGGACACACACACACACACACACACACACACACACACACACACACACACACACATACACAGCGAGGGAGGGACACACAAACACACACACACACAGCGAGGGAGGGACACACACACACATACACAGCGAGGGAGGGACACACACACACACACACACACACACCCACCCACACACAGCGAGGGAGGGACACACACACACAACAAAAGAGGAATATGCACACACCAAGGGAGGGACACACACACACACACACACACACACACACACACAGCGAGGGAGGGACACGCACACACACACACACACACACACACCGAGGGAGGGACACACACACACAGCGAGGGAGGGACTCACACACACACAGCGAGGGAGGGGCACACACACACAGTGAGGGAGGGACACACACAGCGAGGAGGACACACACATACACACACACACACACAGCGAGGGAGGGACACACACACACACAGCGAGGGAGGGACACATACACACACACAGCGAGGGAGGGATACACAAACACAGAGCGAGGGAGGGACACACACAAACACACACACACAGTGAGGGGTCACGCACACAGCAAGGGACGGACATGCACGCACACAGCGAGGGAGGGACACGCACGCACACACACACACTCACGAGGGAGGGGCACGCACGCACACACACACACACACGAGGGAGGGACACGAACACACACACGAGGGAGGGACACGCACGCGCACACACACACACACGAGGGAGGGAACGAACACAGTGAGGGACACACACAGCGAGGGAGGGACACGAACGCACACAGCGAGGGAGGGACACGCACACACACAGCGAGGAAGGGACACGCACACCACGAGGGAGGGACACGCACACACACAGCGAGGGAGGGACACGCACACACACAGCGAGGGAGGGACACACACACATACACAGCGAGGGAGGGACACACACACAGCGAGGGAGGGACACGCACACACACAGCGAGGGGGGACACGCACACACACAGCGAGGGAGGGACACGCACACACACAGCGAGGGAGGGACATGCACACACACAGCGAGAGAGGGACACGCACACACACAGCGAGGGAGTGACACGCACACACACAGCGAGGGGGACACACACAGCGAGGGAGCGATACGCTCATATAGAGCAAGGGAGGGACACACTCGCAATCACTGAGGGGGGCACGCACACAGCGAGGGAGGGACACGCGCACACAGCGAGGGAGGGACACGCACACACAGCGAGGGAGGGAACACACACACAGCGAGGGAGGGACACGCACACACACAGCCAGGGAGGGACAAGCACACTCAGCGAGGGAGGGACACGCACACACAGCGACGAGGGACGGACACGCACACACACACAGCGAGGGAGGGACACGCACACACGCAGCGAGAGAGGGACACGTACACACTGTAAGAGTGAGAGACATGCACTCCCATAGCAAGGGAGGGACTCACACACACATTAACAGCGAGGTAGGGACACGCATGCACACACACACACTCACGAGGGAGGGGCACGCACGCACACACACACACACACACATACACACGAGGGAGGGACACGCACACACACACGAGGGAGGGACACGAACACAGTGAGGGACACACAGCGAGGGAGGGACACGCACACACACACACACACACACGAGGGAGGGACACGCACACACACACGAGGGAGGGACACGCAGGCGCACACACACACACGAGGGAGGGACACGCACACACACACACACGAGGGAGGGACACGAACACAGTGAGGGACACACACAGCGAGGGAGGGACACGCACGCACACAGCGAGGGAGGGACACGCACACACACAGCGAGTGGGAACACGCACACACACAGCGAGGGAGGGACACGCACACACACAGCGAGGGAGGGACACACACACAGCGAGGGAGGGACACACACACACACAGCGAGGGAGGGAAATGCACACACATAGCGAGAGAGGGACACGCACACACACAGCGAGGGAGTGACACGCACACACACAGCGAGGGGGACACACACAGCGAGGGAGGGACACACACACACACAGCGAGGGGGACACACACACACACAGCGAGGGGGACACACACAGCGAGGGAGTGATACGCTCATATAGAGCGAGGGAGGGACACACTCGCAATCATTGAGGGGGGCACGCACACAGCGAGGGAGGGACACGCACACACAGCGAGGGAGGGACACGCACACACAGCGAGGGAGGGACACGCACACACAGCGAGGGAGGGACACGCACACACACAGCCAGGGAGGGACGCGCACACACACAGAGAGGCAGGGACACGCAAACACACAGCGAGGGAGGGACACACACACACACAGCGAGGGAGGGACACGCACACACAGCGAGGGAGGGACACGCACAAACACAGCGAGGGAGGAACATGCACACAGTGAGGGATGCACACTCAGCGAGGGAGGGACACACACGCACACACAGTGAGGGAGGGACACACACACACACACAGTGAGGGAGGGACACACACACACACACACAGCGAGGGAGGGAAACACACACACACACACACACACACAGCGAGGGAGGGACACACACACACACAGCGAGGCAGGGACACACACACACACACACACAGACAACAAAAGAGGAATATGCACACACACCAATGGAAGGACACGCACACACACACAGTAAGGGAGGGACACACACACACAGCGAGGGAGGGACACACACACACACAGCGAGGGAGTGACACACACACACAGCGAGGGAGTGACACACACACACACACACACAGCGAGGGAGGGACACACACACACACAGCGAGGGAGGGACACACACACACAGCGAGGGAGGGACACACACACACACAGCGAGGGAGGGACACACACACACAGCGAGGGAGGGACACACACACACACACAGCGAGGGAGGGACACACACACACACAGCGAGGGAGGGACACACACACACACACAACGAGGGAGGGACACACACACACACACACATACACACAGCGAGGGAGGGACACACACAGCGAGGGAGGGACACACACACACACACACACACACACACACACAGTGAGGGGTCACGCACACAGCAAGGGACGGACATGCACGCACACAGCGAGGGAGGGACACGCACGCACACACAGTGAGTGAGGGACACACACACACAGCGAGGGACACACACAACAAAAGAGGAATATGCACACACACCAAGGGAGGGACACACACACACACACACACACACACACACACACACACACACACACAGCGAGGGAGGGACACGCACACACACACACAGCGAGGGAGGTACACGCACAAACACAGTGAGGGAGGGACACGCACACACACAGCGAGGGAGGGACACGCACACACACAGCGAGGGAGGGACACGCACACACACAGCGAGGGAGGGACACGCACACACACAGCGAGGGAGGGACATGCACACACACAGCGAGGGAGGGACATGCACACACACAGCGAGAGAGGGACACACACACACACAGCGAGGGGGACACACACAGCGAGGGAGCGATACGCTCATATAGAGCGAGGGAGGGTCACACTCGCAATCATTGAGGGGGGCACGCACACAGCGAGGGAGGGACACGCGCACACAGCGAGGGAGGGACACGCACACACAGCGAGGGAGGGAACGCACACACAGCGAGGGAGGGACACGCACGCACACAGCGAGGGAGGGACACGCACACACAGCGAGGGAGGGATATGCACACACAACGAGGGAGGGATACGCACACACAGCGAGGGAGGGACACGCACACTCAGCGAGGGAGGGACACGCACACACACAGCGAGGGAGGGACACGCACACACACAGCGAGGGAGGGACAAGCACACTCAGCGAGGGAGGGACACGCACACACAGCGACGAGGGACGGACACGCACACACACACAGCGAGGGAGGGACACGCACACACGCAGCGAGGGAGGGACACGCACACACTGTAAGAGTGAGAGACATGCACTCCCATAGCAAGGGAGGGACTCACACACACATTAACAGTGAGGTAGGGACACGCATGCACACAGCGAGGGAGGGACACGCGCACACATTGAGGGAGGAACACACTCACAACGAGGGAGACACACACACACACACAGCGAGGGTGGGGCCCGCGCACTCAGCGAGGGAGGGACTCGCGCACACACCAAGGGAGGGATACGCTCACACACAGTGAGAGAGGAACACACACAGACAGTGAGGCAGGGACACGCACAGACATACACAGCGAGGAAGGTACACACACGCAAACACACACACACACACACACACAAGTGGGGGACACGCACACACTGCAAGGGAGTTGCACGCACACACAGCGAGGGAGGGACACACACACACAGCGAGGGAGGTACACACACACACACCACAAGTGGGGGACACGCATAAAACGCAAGGCAGGGACACGCATGCACAGCGAGGGAGCGACACGCTCACACACAGAGAGGGAGGGACACGCACGCACACAGCGAGGGAGGGACACGTACGCACACAGTGAGGGGGACACGCACACACACAGTGAGGGGGACACGCACACACACAGCGAGGGAGGGACATGCACACACAGCGAGGGAGGGACACACACACATAGGGAGGGAGGGACACGCACACACAGCGAGGGAGGGAAACACACACACACACACACACACACACAGCGAGGGAGGGACACACACACACACAGCGTGGGAGGGACACACACACACACACAGCGAGGGAGGGACACACACACACACACAGCGAGGGAGGGACACGCACACAGCGAGGGAGGGACACGCACACACAGCGAGGGAGGGACACACACACACAGCAAGGGAGGGACACGCACACACAGCGAGGGAGGGACACACACACACAGCGACGGAGGGACACACACACACACACACAGCGAGGGAGGGAGACACACACACACACACAGCGAGGGAGGGACACACACACACACACAGCGAGGGAGGGACACACACACACACACACAGCGAGGGAGGTTCACACACACACACACACACACACAAAGACGGAGGGACACACACACAAACAAAGAGAGGGAGGGACACACACACACACACACACACACACACACACACACACAGCGAGGGAGGGACACACACACACACAGCGAGGGAGGGACACACACACACACACACACACTCACCCAGCGAGGGAGGGACACACACACACACTCACCCAGCGAGGGAGGGACACACACACACATACACACAGCGACGGAGGGACACACACACAAACAAAGAGAGGGAGGGACGCGCACACACACACCGAGGGAGGGACACGCACACACACACAGCGAGAGAGGGACACGCACACACACACAGCGAGAGAGGGACACACACACACTCACAGCGAGAGAGGGACACACACACACTCACAGCGAGGGAGGGACACGCACACACACAGCGAGGGAGGGACACGCGCACACACAGCGAGGGAGGGGCACGCGCACACACAGCGAGGGAGGGGCACGCACACACACAGCGAGGGAGGGACACACACACACAAGAGGAATATGCACACACACCAAGGGAGGGACACGCACACACAGCGAGGGAGGGACACACACACACAGCGAGGGAGGGACACGCACACACACACACACAGCGAGGGAGGAACACGCACACACAGCGAGGGAGGGACACGCACACACACACACACAGCGAGGGAGGAACACGCACACACAGCGAGGGAGGGACACGCACACACACAGCGAGCGAGGGACACGCACACACAGCGAGGGAGGGACAAGCACACACAGAGCGAGGGAGGGACACGCACACACAGCGAGGGAAGGACACACACACACACACACACACACACACACACACACACAGTGAGGGAGGGACACACACACACACAGTGAGGGAGGGACACACACACACACACACACAGCGAGGGAGGGACACGCACACACACAGCGAGGGAGAGAAACGCACACACACAGCGAGGGAGGGACACGCACGCACACAGCGAGGGAGGGACACGCACGCACACAGCGAGGGAGGGACACGCACGCACACAGCGAGGGAGGGACAGACACACACACACCGCGAGGGAGGGACACGCACACACACAGTGAGGGAGAGACACGCACACACAACGAGGGAGGGACACGCACACACAGCGAGGGATGGACACGCACACACAGCGAGGGATAGACACGCACACACAGCGAGGGAGGGACACGCACACACAGCGAGGGAGGGACACGCACACACAGCGAGGGAGGGACACGCACACACACAGCGAGGGAGGGACACGCACACACACAGCGAGGGAGGGACACGCACACACAGCGAGGGAGGGACACGCACACACACAGCGAGGGAGAGAAACGCACACACACAGCGAGGGAGGGACACGCACACACAGCGAGGGAGGGACACGCACACACAGCGAGGGAGTGACACGCACACACAGCGAGGGAGTGACACGCACACACACAGCGAGGGAGGGACACGCACACACAGCGAGGGAGTGACACGCACACACAGCGAGGAAGTGACACGCACACACAGCGAGGGAGTGACACGCACACACACAGCGAGGGAGGGACATGCACACACAGCGAGGGAGGGACATGCACACACAGCGAGGGAGGGACACGCACATACACAGCGAGGGAGGACACTCACACACACAGCGAGGGAGGGACACGCACACACACAGCGAGGAGGGACACGCACACACAGCGAGGGAGGGACACGCACACACAGCGAGGGAGGGACACACACACACACACACACACAGTGAGGGAGGGACACACACACACACAGTGAGGGAGGGACACACACACACACACACAGCGAGGGAGGGACACGCACACACACAGCGAGGGAGAGAAACGCACACACACAGCGAGGGAGGGACACGCACGCACACAGCGAGGGAGGGACACGCACGCACACAGCGAGGGAGGGTCACGCACGCACACATACACAGCGAGGGAGGGACACACACACACACACACACACACACACACACAGCGAGGGAGGGAAACACACACACACACACACGCAGCGAGGGAGGGACACACACACACACAGCGAGGCAGGGACACACACACACACAGCGAGGCAGGGACACACACACACAACAAAAGAGGAATATGCACACACACCAAGGGAGGGACACGCACACACTCAAACACACACAGCGAGGGAGGGACACGCACACACACACACACAGCGAGGGAGGAACACGCACACACAGCGAGGGAGGGACACGCACACACACAGCGAGCGAAGGACACGCACACACAGCGAGGGAGGGACAAGCACACACAGAGCGAGGGAGGGACACGCACACACAGCGAGGGAAGGACACACACACACACACACACACACACACACAGTGAGGGAGGGACACACACACACACAGTGAGGGAGGGACACACACACACACACACACAGCGAGGGAGGGACACGCACACACACAGCGAGGGAGAGAAACGCACGCACACAGCGAGGGAGGGACACGCACGCACACAGCGAGGGAGGGACAGACACACACACACCGCGAGGGAGGGACACGCACACACACAGTGAGGGAGAGACACGCACACACAACGAGGGAGGGACACGCACACACAGCGAGGGATAGACACACACACACAGCGAGGGAGGGACACGCACACACAGCGAGGGAGGGACACGCACGCACACAGCGAGGGAGGGACACGCACACACACAGCGAGGGAGGGACAGGCACACACAGCGAGGGAGGGACACGCACACACACAGCGAGGGAGGGACACGCACACACAGCGAGGGAGGGACACGCACCCACAGCGAGGGAGGGACACGCACACATACAGCGAGGGAGGGACACTCAAACACACAGCGAAGGAGGGACACGCACACACACAGCGAGGAGGGACACACACACACAGCGAGGAGGGACACGCACACACAGCGAGGGAGGGACACGCACACACACAGCGAGGGAGGAACACGCACACAGTGAGGGACGCACACACAGCGAGGGAGGGACACACACACACACACACACACACACACACATACACAGCGAGGGAGGGACACACAAACACACACACACACAGCGAGGGAGGGACACACACACACATACACAGCGAGGGAGGGACACACACACACACACACACACACACCCACCCACACACAGCGAGGGAGGGACACACACACACAACAAAAGAGGAATATGCACACACCAAGGGAGGGACACACACACACACACACACACACACACACACAGCGAGGGAGGGACACGCACACACACACACACACACACACACCGAGGGAGGGACACACACACACAGCGAGGGAGGGACTCACACACACACAGCGAGGGAGGGGCACACACACACAGTGAGGGAGGGACACACACAGCGACGGAGGGACACACACACACAGCGAGGAGGACACACACATACACACACACACACACAGCGAGGGAGGGACACACACACACACAGCGAGGGAGGGACACATACACACACACAGCGAGGGAGGGATACACAAACACAGAGCGAGGGAGGGACACACACAAACACACACACACAGTGAGGGGTCACGCACACAGCAAGGGACGGACATGCACGCACACAGCGAGGGAGGGACACGCACGCACACACACACACTCACGAGGGAGGGGCACGCACGCACACACACACACACACGAGGGAGGGACACGAACACACACACGAGGGAGGGACACGCACGCGCACACACACACACGAGGGAGGGAACGAACACAGTGAGGGACACACACAGCGAGGGAGGGACACGAACGCACACAGCGAGGGAGGGACACGCACACACACAGCGAGGAAGGGACACGCACACACACAGCGAGGAAGGGACACGCACACCACGAGGGAGGGACACGCACACACACAGCGAGGGAGGGACACGCACACACACAGCGAGGGAGGGACACACACACATACACAGCGAGGGAGGGACACACACACAGCGAGGGAGGGACACGCACACACACAGCGAGGGGGGACACGCACACACACAGCGAGGGAGGGACACGCACACACACAGCGAGGGAGGGACATGCACACACACAGCGAGAGAGGGACACGCACACACACAGCGAGGGAGTGACACGCACACACACAGCGAGGGGGACACACACAGCGAGGGAGCGATACGCTCATATAGAGCAAGGGAGGGACACACTCGCAATCACTGAGGGGGGCACGCACACAGCGAGGGAGGGACACGCGCACACAGCGAGGGAGGGACACGCACACACAGCGAGGGAGGGAACACACACACAGCGAGGGAGGGACACGCACACACACAGCCAGGGAGGGACAAGCACACTCAGCGAGGGAGGGACACGCACACACAGCGACGAGGGACGGACACGCACACACACACAGCGAGGGAGGGACACGCACACACGCAGCGAGAGAGGGACACGTACACACTGTAAGAGTGAGAGACATGCACTCCCATAGCAAGGGAGGGACTCACACACACATTAACAGCGAGGTAGGGACACGCATGCACACACACACACTCACGAGGGAGGGGCACGCACGCACACACACACACACACACACATACACACGAGGGAGGGACACGCACACACACACGAGGGAGGGACACGAACACAGTGAGGGACACACAGCGAGGGAGGGACACGCACACACACACACACACACGAGGGAGGGACACGCACACACACACGAGGGAGGGACACGCAGGCGCACACACACACACGAGGGAGGGACACGCACACACACACACACGAGGGAGGGACACGAACACAGTGAGGGACACACACAGCGAGGGAGGGACACGCACGCACACAGCGAGGGAGGGACACGCACACACACAGCGAGTGGGAACACGCACACACACAGCGAGGGAGGGACACGCACACACACAGCGAGGGAGGGACACACACACAGCGAGGGAGGGACACACACACACACAGCGAGGGAGGGAAATGCACACACATAGCGAGAGAGGGACACGCACACACACAGCGAGGGAGTGACACGCACACACACAGCGAGGGGGACACACACAGCGAGGGAGGGACACACACACACACAGCGAGGGGGACACACACACACACAGCGAGGGGGACACACACAGCGAGGGAGTGATACGCTCATATAGAGCGAGGGAGGGACACACTCGCAATCATTGAGGGGGGCACGCACACAGCGAGGGAGGGACACGCACACACAGCGAGGGAGGGACACGCACACACAGCGAGGGAGGGACACGCACACACAGCGAGGGAGGGACACGCACACACACAGCCAGGGAGGGACGCGCACACACACAGAGAGGCAGGGACACGCAAACACACAGCGAGGGAGGGACACACACACACACAGCGAGGGAGGGACACGCACACACAGCGAGGGAGGGACACGCACAAACACAGCGAGGGAGGAACATGCACACAGTGAGGGATGCACACTCAGCGAGGGAGGGACACACACGCACACACAGTGAGGGAGGGACACACACACACACACAGTGAGGGAGGGACACACACACACACACACAGCGAGGGAGGGACACACACACACACAGCGAGGCAGGGACACACACACACACACACACAGACAACAAAAGAGGAATATGCACACACACCAATGGAAGGACACGCACACACACACAGTAAGGGAGGGACACACACACACAGCGAGGGAGGGACACACACACACACAGCGAGGGAGTGACACACACACACAGCGAGGGAGTGACACACACACACACACACACAGCGAGGGAGGGACACACACACACACAGCGAGGGAGGGACACACACACACACACACACACAGCGAGGGAGGGACACACACACACACAGCGAGGGAGGGACACACACACACACAGCGAGGGAGGGACACACACACACACACAGCGAGGGAGGGACACACACACACACAGCGAGGGAGGGACACACACACACACACAACGAGGGAGGGACACACACACACACACACATACACACAGCGAGGGAGGGACACACACAGCGAGGGAGGGACACACACACACACACACACACACACACACACAGTGAGGGGTCACGCACACAGCAAGGGACGGACATGCACGCACACAGCGAGGGAGGGACACGCACGCACACACAGTGAGTGAGGGACACACACACACAGCGAGGGACACACACAACAAAAGAGGAATATGCACACACACCAAGGGAGGGACACACACACACACACACACACACACACACACACACACACACACACACACACAGCGAGGGAGGGACACGCACACACACACACAGCGAGGGAGGTACACGCACAAACACAGTGAGGGAGGGACACGCACACACACAGCGAGGGAGGGACACGCACACACACAGCGAGGGAGGGACACGCACACACACAGCGAGGGAGGGACACGCACACACACAGCGAGGGAGGGACATGCACACACACAGCGAGGGAGGGACATGCACACACACAGCGAGAGAGGGACACACACACACACAGCGAGGGGGACACACACAGCGAGGGAGCGATACGCTCATATAGAGCGAGGGAGGGTCACACTCGCAATCATTGAGGGGGGCACGCACACAGCGAGGGAGGGACACGCGCACACAGCGAGGGAGGGACACGCACACACAGCGAGGGAGGGAACGCACACACAGCGAGGGAGGGACACGCACGCACACAGCGAGGGAGGGACACGCACACACAGCGAGGGAGGGATATGCACACACAACGAGGGAGGGATACGCACACACAGCGAGGGAGGGACACGCACACTCAGCGAGGGAGGGACACGCACACACACAGCGAGGGAGGGACACGCACACACACAGCGAGGGAGGGACAAGCACACTCAGCGAGGGAGGGACACGCACACACAGCGACGAGGGACGGACACGCACACACACACAGCGAGGGAGGGACACGCACACACGCAGCGAGGGAGGGACACGCACACACTGTAAGAGTGAGAGACATGCACTCCCATAGCAAGGGAGGGACTCACACACACATTAACAGTGAGGTAGGGACACGCATGCACACAGCGAGGGAGGGACACGCGCACACATTGAGGGAGGAACACACTCACAACGAGGGAGACACACACACACACACAGCGAGGGTGGGGCCCGCGCACTCAGCGAGGGAGGGACTCGCGCACACACCAAGGGAGGGATACGCTCACACACAGTGAGAGAGGAACACACACAGACAGTGAGGCAGGGACACGCACAGACATACACAGCGAGGAAGGTACACACACGCAAACACACACACACACACACACACAAGTGGGGGACACGCACACACTGCAAGGGAGTTGCACGCACACACAGCGAGGGAGGGACACACACACACAGCGAGGGAGGTACACACACACACACCACAAGTGGGGGACACGCATAAAACGCAAGGCAGGGACACGCATGCACAGCGAGGGAGCGACACGCTCACACACAGAGAGGGAGGGACACGCACGCACACAGCGAGGGAGGGACACGTACGCACACAGTGAGGGGGACACGCACACACACAGTGAGGGGGACACGCACACACACAGCGAGGGAGGGACATGCACACACAGCGAGGGAGGGACACACACACATAGGGAGGGAGGGACACGCACACACAGCGAGGGAGGGAAACACACACACACACACACACACACACAGCGAGGGAGGGACACACACACACACAGCGTGGGAGGGACACACACACACACACAGCGAGGGAGGGACACACACACACACACAGCGAGGGAGGGACACGCACACAGCGAGGGAGGGACACGCACACACAGCGAGGGAGGGACACACACACACAGCGAGGGAGGGACACACACACACAGCAAGGGAGGGACACACACACACAGCAAGGGAGGGACACACACACACAGCAAGGGAGGGACACACACACACACACACACAGAGCGACGGAGGGACGGACACACACACACACACACGGCGTGGGAGGGACACACACACACAGCGACGGAGGGACACACACACACACACACAGCGAGGGAGGGAGACACACACACACACACAGCGAGGGAGGGACACACACACACACACAGCGAGGGAGGGACACACACACACACACACAGCGAGGGAGGTTCACACACACACACACACACACACAAAGACGGAGGGACACACACACAAACAAAGAGAGGGAGGGACACACACACACACACACACACACACACACACACACACAGCGAGGGAGGGACACACACACACACAGCGAGGGAGGGACACACACACACACACACACACACACTCACCCAGCGAGGGAGGGACACACACACACACTCACCCAGCGAGGGAGGGACACACACACACATACACACAGCGACGGAAGGACACGCGCACACGCAAAGACGGAGGGACACACACACAAACAAAGAGAGGGAGGGACGCGCACACATACACCGAGGGAGGGACACGCACACACACACAGCGAGAGAGGGACACGCACACACACACAGCGAGAGAGGGACACACACACACTCACAGCGAGGGAGGGACACGCACACACACAGCGAGGGAGGGACACGCGCACACACAGCGAGGGAGGGGCACGCGCACACACAGCGAGGGAGGGGCACGCACACACACAGCGAGGGAGGGACACGCTCATATCGAGCGAGAGAGGGACACACATGCCCACAGTGAAGGGGACACGCACACACGAGGGAGGGACACACACACACACGAGGGAGGGACACACACACACACGAGGGAGGGACACACACACACACACACGAGGGAGGGACACACACACACACACACACACACGAGGGAGGAATTAGATTAGATTAGATTAGATTAGATTACTTACAGTGTGGAAACAGGCCCTTCGGCCCAACAAGTCCACACCGCCCCGCCGAAGCGCAACCCACCCATATCCCTACACCTACATCTACCCCTTACCTAACACTACGGGCAATTTAGCATGGCCAATTCACCTAACCTGCACATCTTTGGACTGTGGGAGGAAACCGGAACACCCAGAGGAAACCCACGCAGACACGGGGAGAATGTGCAAACTCCACCCAGTCAGTCGCCTGAGGCGGGAAATGAACCTGGGTCTCTGGCGCTGTGAGGCAGCAGCACTAACCACTGTGCTACCGTGCCGCCCACTAACACACACACACACACACACACACACGAGGGAGGGACACGCACTCACACAGCGAGGTAGGGGCACGCACACACACAGCGAGGGAGGGACACGCGCACACACACACAGCGTGGGAGGGACACGCACACACACACACACACACACACACGAGGGAGGGACACGCACTCACACAGCGAGGGAGGGACACGCGCACACACACACAGCGTGGGAGGGACAGGCGCACATACACACACACAGAGCGAGGGAGGGACACGCACACACACAGCGAGGGACGGACACGCACACACACAGCGAGGGAGGGACACGCACACACACAGCGAGGGAGGGACACGCGCACACACACACAGCGTGGGAGGGACAGGCACACACACACACACACACAGAGCGAGGGAGGGACACACACACACACACACACACACAGAGCGAGGGAGGGACACGCACACACAGCGAGGGACGGACACGCACACACAGCGAGGGACGGACACGCACACACACACAGCGAGGGAGGGACACGCACACACAGCGAGGGAGTGACACGCACACACACAGCGAGGGAGTGACACGCACACACACAGCGAGGGAGGGACACCCACACACACAGCGAGTTGGACACGCACACAGCGAGGGAGGGACATGTACGCACACAGCGAGGGAGGGACATGTACGCACACAGCGAGAGAGGGACATGCTCATATACAGCGAGCGGGGGACACGCTCATATACAGCGACGGAGGGACACACACACACACACCGAGGGAGGGACACACACACACAGCGAGGGAGGGACACACGCACACACACAGCGAGGGAGGGACACGCACACACACAGCGAGGGAGGGACACGCACACACACAGCGAGGGAGGGACACGCACACACACAGCGAGGGAGGAACACGCACAAACAGCGAGGGAGGGACATGCACACACAGCGAGGGAGGGACACGCACACACACAGCGAGGGAGGAACACGCACACAGTGAGGGACGCACACTCAGCGAGGGAGGGACACACACGCACACAGAGCGAGGGAGGGACACACACACACACACACACACACACACACACACAGCGAGGGAGGAACACACAAACACACACACACAGCGAGGGAGGAACACACAAACACACACACACACACACACACAGCGAGGGAGGGACACACACACACACAGTGAGGCAGGGACACACACACACACACACACACCCACACACAGCGAGGGAGGGACACACACACACACAAAAAAAGAGGAATATGCACACACACCAAGGGAGGGACACACACACACACACACACACACACAGCGAGGGAGGGACACGCACACACACACACACAGCGAGGGAGGGACACACACACACAGCGAGGGAGGGACACACAGACACACAGCGAGGGAGGGACACGCACACACAGCGAGGGAGGGACACACACACACACACACACACAGTGAGGGAGGGACACACACACACGCACACAGCGAGGGAGGGACACGCACGCACACGGTGAGGGGGACAAACACACACAGCGAGGGAGGGACATGCACACACAGCGAGGGAGGGACACACACACATAGCGAGGGAGGGACACGCACACACAGCGAGGGAGGGACACACACACACACACACACACACAGCGAGGGAGGGACACACACACACACACACACAGCGAGGGAGGGACACACACACACACAGCGAGGGAGGGACACACACACAGCGACGGAGGGACACACGCACACACACAGCGAGGGACAGACACGCACACAGCGAGGGAGGGACACGCACACACAGCGAGGGAGGGACACACACACACAGCGAGGGAGGGACACACACACACACACAGAGCGACGGAGGGACGGACACCCACACACACACAGCGAGGGAGGGACACACACACACACACAGCGAGGGAGGGACACACACACACACAGCGAGGGAGGGACACACACACACAGCGAGGGAGGGACACACACACACACACAGCGAGGGAGGGACACACACACACACAGCGACGGAGGGACACACACACACACACAGCGACGGAGGGACACACACACACACACAGCGAGGGAGGGACACACACACACACACAGCGAGGGAGGGACACACACACACACAGCGAGGGAGGGACACACACACACACACACACCCACAAAGACGGAGGGACACACACACAAACACACACACAGACACACACACACACAGCGAGGGAGGGACACACACACACACACAGCGAGGGAGGGACACACAAACACACTCACACACAGCAAGGGAGGGACACACACACACACACAGCGAGGGAGGGACACACACACACACACAGCGAGGCAGGGACACACACACACACACACACCCACACACAGCGAGGGAGGAACACACAAACACACACACACACAGCAAGGGAGGGACACACACACACACACAGCGAGGCAGGGACACACACACACACACACACACACACCCACACAGCGAGGGAGGGACACACACACACACAAAAAAAGAGGAATATGCACACACACCAAGGGAGGGACACACACACACACACACACACACACACACAGCGAGGGAGGGACACGCACACACACACACACAGCGAGGGAGGGACACACACACACAGCGAGGGAGGGACACACAGACACACAGCGAGGGAGGGACACGCACACACAGCGAGGGAGGGACACACACACACACACACACAGTGAGGGAGGGACACACACACACACACACACAGCGAGGGAGGGACACACAGTGA